>NW_022992090.1:1831030-1942339 GCF_902827175.1 Gymnodraco acuticeps
GATATCAGACATTTTATTTTATTTATTATTAATATTTATTTTTAAGTTTGGCCTGATGGAGATCACCAAAGTCAGTTTGGTTTATCCTCTGGAAAGCATGAATATCTGTTCACTACAAACTTTCATGACAATCCTTCTACTTGTTGATATATTTCAGTCCACACCAAATCGACATTGCTAAAACTGACAGCTCAGATTCAACATTGTTTGTGATTCACTGCATAAACTAAACTGATACTCTTCAGAGCCCTAGGGAATAGCTTCCTTCTCAGTCACCAACTTACCAAACACTTGCAGGGACTTTCCAGGTTATTTTGTACTTGGCCTATAGGGATTTACAGCACTATATATCAGTGTATACCCTCTGCAGTTAACAAACATAATTACTTTTTTGGTCTTGTCACTTTCTACACACACCACTGTGGCTTTGCATAGTATCCCGCAAGGGGAAATGTTGAACTATAACATTGTGCCTCACTTCTGCAATGCATGCAATTTCTATTCATGATTAGTACATATAGTCATATTATATGTTCCCAATGTCGTTTGACATATTCTGATGAGCCGTCATGTTGACAGATTAGCACATGCAGAATGAGTTCAGAGCTGTGACCTTTTACATGTATCAGAGTGTTACATTGAAATCTCGGACATGAAGCAACCAATGAACCTGTTCCATAAACTTTAGCAACATAGGATCTGTAATGAACAGTGCAGTCATGTTTGATTGCAATCAATAAAACTGAGACTGAATTTTGCTTGAGAAGAATCACTTTAAGTGCTTAATCCCATCCTTTGTGTTAGCAAAAAAAAAAAATGGGAATAGAATTAAAAGAAAGGAATCAACAGAGCCTATGTCCGAAATAATGGAATTTTGTAGCAATTTTGTAACTATCATAGTTATAGTTATAAACTTGGATTGTAAAGACACATCACTTAGCCATCATGGTCAGATTACACACACGCCATGTGTCCCAACACAAACACTGCTTGAGCTGAAACACTGGCCGGCTGGTTCTTGGAAGAAGTGTCATGTTTTGCAGATTGTAAAGTGTGTCGTAAATGATGAGGACACACTCTCACTGCCTCAATGCCAAAATGTTAGCACATACTTGTTCACACACATGGACTCAGATACACACACATGCACAATAAAGTGGTTCTCGTGCTACAGGACTTTTAGGAAGTAACTTGAGCTCTTTAAATCAGCTCTGACATGACATCAGTGATCAATCCAGGGGGTCTTTAAGATAAGAAGTTACCAGCATTATGCCTTTGTTATCATTCTTACTGATGACAAATCCAATAACACAATTCTTGCTGATCATTTCCACAGCGTCACAAGTGTTTATGTCATGTGTTTAATTAAGCTGATAAAAGTTGACCCAGTGGCCTGGGCAGACTTAGTTACACATTATCTATAATGCCTTCGTCCAAGATAAACTAAATACCCTGATCCATTCTTCACAGATCTGTTGGTGCTGATTTGGGATGATTACAATACAATGGTAAACCCTTTGCGGACAGATGCAAACTTCAAAATAATTCACAATGCAACTTTATACTCTAGAGGAATTCTAAGGACAAGTTAATCTATTTATAATAGCAGGAGTGACTAAGAATCAGGGGACTTTACAGCCACGTAACTGTGAGGCTTCATATTTACAGTTACTGAAAGGAGTAGTAATATGCCTGGGCAAAACACTTCCTGAACCATAGTTACTTTTATCAATAAAAGAGTATTGATATAATCCAGAGGTTTGCAAATGATGTGTTAAATCACACTTGGTTGAAAGTGTGAAATGTAAGCAAAGAATGATTACCACAATGCAAACATACTTTGTTACAACTTGAAGTTCTGCATTCAAAATGTCTAGTTTAGTAAAAGTACATAATGTGATCAGCTAAATGTACTTACATATCATTATGAAAAATGGCCCCTTCATCCAGGAGGCACAGCAACAGGTTTAATCTTCTTTGCTTTTTTATCTACAAAATAAAAAAAATGGTAAATCTTAGAGGACTTCTCTTGTAGTTTTGTTGGTGGACAAGTTACAACTGTATCACTGCAATTAGCATAGCCTTGTACAGCTAACACCTGTGCATGCATAATTAGCCACATAACTCAAAACACCTGTGTGGGTATCTTTATACAGTCTATGGTGGGTAATGTATTCAGGTCTTACCACAAAGGCACATGCAAAACTGAATTGAGATGCAAAACCACCATAAACAGAATACACACAACTACAAAGAGATGCAAAATGAGTATTAATATATAAAACAAAGACAACCAAAACTACAAAGGCACGACTTTTGGTTGTCGTTGTGTGTGTCTGTGACCTTTTGTATCTAAATACAAACAGTTGGGAGTTCTTACTTGTCTGTGCCAATGGTCTATCATAGGGTACATTTAATTAATAGTAAAACATGTACAATATATTGCTTTGAAATGTAATGTAGTTAAAGTACAACGTAACGTGAATGGAAAATACTGAAGTAAATGTTCAAGGAGGCTACCTTTTAACTTAGGTACCGCATTTTAGAAGGTCTTAAAGTAGTAACCTGCTGTGACAGTAATATAGGATTATTGTCTCCTAAATTTGACATTTAATATTTTTAGCTTATTATCCAGGTGTCCTCTGTCTCTGCCCTTCCCATGACATGAAGCGTTCTGTTACCTCTGCTGCTCTCTCTGGAGATTGTGCAACGCTGAAGTTGATAAACAAAGCCACGTGTTGCAGGGAAGTTTCCAAAGTGGGCGGGCCTCGTGTATTTCCGGGTTCTCATACGAGGATATAAGACGAGCTGCGCAATGAAAACAGTAGACCAGAAACACACATCGCATACAAGAAGGGACACATATAAACTCAAACAGGGATTGTTTCCTGTTATTTTTTTAGATCAATTTTGCTCAAAGTCATCGAAGCAAGATGCCTTTCCTCGGACAGGACTGGAGGTCACCGGGTCAGAATTGGATAAAGACCCAGGAAGGATGGAAGAAGACAACAGCAGACGAGAAAAACAACAATGTCTCCGTGGAGAGGTTGGTTCTAAAAAAAAAGCAACCCTGTGAAATGTCGCTGTCTTCTCTCCATCACAAAAGTTTTGAGATGACATAACTCTTAAACACATCATTACTTATTTAAGTTAGAGAAATATGAAGGGGGGGAGGAAGTCCAAACAGCATTAAGAACAAAGGCAGGGTGACTGACAAACATAGGCCTTCGTGCTGTTTCCATCCCCTTAACCTCAGTGTCTTTGTTATTCTGGGCCACTGAGCTATTAATAACCTCACAACAAGTGAGTGGATTAACAGACGTCTGGTTAATGCCTACACTAACACGAAGAACCTGTCTTTAACATAACCTACAGTTACCTTTTAATCACATGTGATACTTTTTTGATGATGTTGTGTCTTCTGTACTAAGAGTGCTGCATATAAAGAGTACTGAGACAAAATGATGCCTTTAATGAAATATGTGCCCTTGTTTTTTTTCAGCTTCTGCAAAGCCGAGGAGGAGGAGGAGGAGGAGGAGTGTTTCAACAAGGAGAACCTGCTGATCTCTCTCAGCTATGACATGGCTGCCAAGAAGAGGAAAAAAGACCAAATGAACAACAACACCAAGGTCCCCTGTGAGTCTCAACGAAAGGGCCCACACTGTCTAACTAATTGTTTTAAGGATTTTGTAATTTATGTGTGGGGTAAAAAGTCACGGAATATCATTATAATATACCAAAAACATTAACAGGAGAAGTTCATGAAGGTGTTATGTAACTGATAATAATGTTTATGATTAATTTACATCCTTTTCTAAACTCCAATTCAATATACTGACTCTGCATGTTGTTGGTGTTGTGTGCGTGTGCATTTGTCACCGTACATATAAGCTGCTTAATGAGGGAAGGCTGCTAATATAAACATTGTGATTCCTTTCAGATTTCCACAGGGAGAAGTGGATTTATGTTCATAAAGGAAGCACCAAAGAGGTAACAAATCAACTCATTTCAACTTTTCACATCTTCATTGCTTGTGTAAACATAACTCCTGCCAAGGCTCGCAATCTAATACCCTGATAATTGAATGTTCCCAGCGCCACGGATATTGTACACTGGGAGAAGCCTTCAACCGCTTAGACTTCTGCAGCGCCATCAAGGACACGAAGAGATTCAATTACGTCGTCAGAGTGAGTCCTCGTCTCTTTGTTTTCTTCTGTGCATTTCTGTTTCTCTCCTTTGTGCTAGTCATTGGCAGGGAAGAGGTTAAGGTTAAGAGCGGGTGTAGGCTTCTGCCTGGCTCTTATCAATGTTCTGCAGACAAGAGTCTCTAATGGAGATGATACCGACCCAGGGAGTGTATGAATGTGTGTGTTTTGTAGGGCAAAAGTGTGACGTAGCATGACATTTGTCTGATCACTTAAGCTATTTGGCATCCCTAAATAGAATTAAACAAATGCTTTATTTAGAATGAGTTCCTATTTGAATTTAATTTGATCCACTAAAGGTAGGAATAGACATCATCAGCATTCATTATATCATTATCAATAATGTAATTGCATCATGGGATGTCAATAGAAATTCCCTTATAGTTGAATTTGGAGCTTTTCCCCTCCACATCAAAGTGTCACCACACTGAACCAAACAGCAGCTCTCCCACATGTGCTCCCATGTGAGTGGAGGGGGGGGTGGTCTTTGAGGGGGGTGACAGCTGGCTGTGCAGTGAGGTGCGACAACCCGACATGGGTTTATGAAACCAGACCCGGTTGTCAGGTGATTCAGACACACACACACACACACACACACACACACACACACACACACACACAGACGTTTTTCACAGGAAAGTTTGACATTTGTTTTCCTTTCTACTCAAGCTTTGGATTGACCTTTTTGCCGCAGGTTCAAGCTTATAAGAGTAGTGTTGTAATCCCAAAGAACAATACGGCTGTGTAACACTAGTGTCCAGTCTGGACACGCTGTCCTAGGTCACTGCTCTTCACTGGTTGTGTGTGATGGCATTTGTGGGTTTGTTTAACTCCGTCTCAGTTACACGGATCGGGTTCTTCCACAAAGAGACAAAAAGAGCTCCTCTCTTTTCCCTGGAGGTTATTTCAAGGAGACAGAAACCTTAATGATGGTGTAAGGCTGTTATATTGTTACTAGAAGATACTGATGCTGCGTCCCTGGAAAAGTATGAGCCACACGCCAAGCTGTGAAGTGCAGTTCAGTGAACAGCTAGGTCTAAAAGTAGATACGGAAACGCACATTGTTCTGCCCGGCTGCTCTACAAAGAGAGGAGCACTCAATGAGCTGCTGAAAGGAGAAGGGCACAGGATTAGGTTTTAGGAATGGAGCTGGAAAGAAGAGTTAGCGAGAAATGAGCGAAACAGCTTAAAATTGGTAGAAACTGACAGGAATGAAATCAGTTGAAGGAACAAAGTAATTTAGTTCAAAGGTGGGAATTATTAAGAAGATTTGACTTTAGAAAAACGCAATGAGAAGTTTGTGCTACCTATTATTTGCCTGCTAGCACTGCTCCTCTCCATTTCACCAAAAAGCCCCTCACAATATGTTGACGTTGATATGCTGACAAATGTGCCGGCGAGAATTGAGCAAGGGGGAACTTGAGTTTCTCCATGACGTCACATCGTCTGTAACATGCCAGACATGCCACCCTGGAACCCAATATTGTCTGCTAGCCAACAGCAACCACACACACACACACACACACACACACACACACACACACACACACACACACACACACGTGCAGACACATTCTGTCACATGAATCAGCTAATTCACATGACAGAAGGATCAGGAGTCAAATGATTAAAAGCTTGTTTGCTGAGGCTGATGTTGTTGACAGCCCGGGCGTTTGTCCAACACCTTTTCCAGTAGACTCTGATAAAAAGTGATCTGAGCCAAGAATCCTGCTGGAGCCAGCTTCACTTGAGAGTAATGACCAGGTGGAGCAGCTCCATTTTAGACAGCCATTATTGTCACCAGTCCAAGTGCTTTTTGTGAGAATGCAGCATAACAAACATTAAGTAAGGAGGCGAAGGAACAGAGTATTTGCAGCTGACGGGTTTAAATTGATGTTTTCTTTCTTTCTCTGCTCTAGCTTCTGGAGCTTATCGCCAAGTCCAAGCTGCCCTCGCTCAGCGGAGTGGCGCAGAAAAACTACATGAATATTCTGGAGAGAGTGGTTCAGAAAGGTGAGCGTCTACCCACTTCTGCTTTTTACAGTCACTCAACTCCTTTTCTCTTCTTGTTTGTGTTGAAGGGTTTAATGTCCTGCTCTTACTACTCACACATGCGCCCACTTCTTACTCCAAATCACAATTCTTGCAAATTTCAAGTCCATTCCATTTTCTTTATTGTTGGATCAAATGTACTAAATGTACTACATGTTGCACTAATAAGTGAGGAAATTAGCGTGATGACCTGTAAAGAAGGCAGAGGAGTGCATTTAGTGCTTTAACAGCGCAGTGAAAAACACTGACGGTCACCAGGCGCCTCAGTATAAACTAAATGTTCCCTCTGCTGAACAGAGATTCAATATTATAAACGCCACAAGACAAGAGTGTTTGTGTTGCACTGTTGGAGAAGCCTGTGACACAAGATTTCCATCGACATAACTACACTGTAGCTATGTTCGTTGATGATAAATAAAGAACCTTGTACAGCCACTTCCAAAACATTTGCTTTAACAACGTGCTTTTTAATGACTCACAATTCATATGTTGCTGCTTGGAAGCTAGACATCTCGTTTTTAAGCTAATGAATTACGGCAAATATCTTCTGATTTCCTCCTCAGTTCTGGATGACCAGCAGAACGTCCGTCCCATCAAGGAGCTGCTGCAGATGCTCTACATCTCGCTGTGTGGTCTCGTCCAGGACATGGGCAAATCGGTCCTGGTGGGGAACATCAACACGTGGCTGCACCGCATGGAGAACATCCTGCAGTGGCAACAGCAGCTGGACAACATCCAGATCAAAAGGGTAAACAATACACGCAAACAAACAAGAGAATATCAGGAACGCCAGCTTCGGATTTCCATTATATTTCTGTTCCTCCTGTTTCCTGCAGCCCACGTCTACAGGCATGAGTCTGACTGACCTGCCTGTCAGTCTGCAGCTGAACATCATGCAGCGTCTGACAGACGGCAGGGACCTGGTCAGCCTGGGTCAGGTGTGCCCCGAGCTGGGGCCCCTCACCGAGGACCGGCTCCTGTGGAAGAGACTCTGCCAGTACCACTTCACAGACAGACAGGTATGTAGGACTTAATAGGTGTACCGAAATGTATTTAGAATGAGGCTTCAGATAACCTCCAGGTTACTTACTTGACACTGTAAATCCCATTAAAGGGACTCTACAAGGATAACAACATTTCTGCATTAAAATAGGAGACTGAGTAACCTTTAAGAATGCCCAAAACATGCACAAAGTCTCAGGCTTTACTCTAAAGTATAGTAGGTTACAGTGAAGCTTTACTTTAAGTTAGAGAGCTTTAGATTTAATTTGTGTTAGGGCACAAACTCTTATTGTTTAAGGCTCCATCTTTTGAGCAGTTTCTCTTTGCCCTTGCAGTGAATTGGCATTCAAAATAAATTCTCAAGAAAGCTGACATTAAAGCAGATATTTCTAAAACCTTTTTCTCTCCTTGGGTCGTGTCTTAAAGTGTGTTTACTTCTTCTTCAGATCCGAAAGCGCCTGCTGGTGTCAGACAAAGGTCAGCTGGAGTGGAAGAAAATGTACTTCAAGCTGAGCCGCTGCTATCCTCACAGAGAGGAGTACATCGACACCCTGCACTTCTGCTCACACTGCCACATCCTTTTCTGGAAGGTAGTATTTATTTCTATTTTGCATTTGATCAAAGTGGATATGCAACAAAAATATCACCTTTTTGTGAAACTGAATAAATAAACCTGTGTTATATTTATCTTTTTTTTGTGTCTTTTTCTAGGATACAAACCATCCCTGCACAGCCAACAACCCTGACAGTTGCACCATGGCCCTCTCCCCTCAGGGCTTTATCAACCTTTTTAACTTCTGACCCCTCTCCCTAAAATCCAGATGAACTGACTGTACATACTGTACATAGAAATGTACAATTTTGTTTTATAGCACAATGAATTCCTGGATGTGTATTTTGTTGAGGCGTGCTGGAGGGGCCTCAGGCAGTGGGACGATTTTGCAATTGAGTTTTATTTTTTTTGTTTTTGAAAGAGTGCAGACCTCTGGGAGAGTTTCAGTTGAAAGCGAGGGAATATGACGGAGAGGAAAAGAGATGTAGCAGTGGGCCTGTGGATGGAGGATAAAGGGAACACTTTGCTGTCAGGGTTTAGTCTTAGTTTATTGTGCTTTTTCAAAGGACACCTCCAAAGTAAACACAGCTCTTGACCTCAGATGTGTGCACTTGTTTTTCTCAAATTTGGGAGTTCGTTTTAATTTTTGTTGGGTTTTCAAACCTTGAAATGTTCTAACACAGGAAGTAAGATTATTCAAACCTGTTTTGAAATGTGTCCTGCTTACATGGGAAGATGCAATGCGTTTGAGGAAGTTTGCAATATTGTTCTGTCTGGCACTGGGACGTAGAGACGTACAGTAAATCTTGAGTTGCTGCAGTAAGAGATATTAAGCATGGGAGTCCGTTATTGATCATTAGACTGATGATTCTATGATAAGTTGACGCACCACATTTTCTATTTAACTTTAGTTGTTTTTCACTTTTATAAAGATTTGATATGACTGTTTTTTTTTTAAATTGTGTGTTCATTTTCTCATGTGACTGCTATAGCAACAGCGCTTGAGTACAGTATTACCAAAGATTGTAACTGTAGTCAGTATAACGATGGCATGTGTCTTATCATGAAACTTGAAACAGGTACCGCTATCTTCTTGTTGGCAATGCTTTCCCATCCTGATGCTTTCTTTAGTTTTAATCATCAGCAGCTCTCTCTCATTTACAGAAGTCTTTTAAATTGGCTGTCTGAAGCAACTTGTTTTTCTGTAGTCCCGCATGTTTTTTTAAACACACGCTGATTGTTAACTTATTTATTGAGATTCTTGCAAGGAACTGAAATATTAGGATGAAGGTGCAATTGTTTTACCCAGACTTTCCTCTATTACTGTGCACGCAGTGAGGAATAATGTACATGCTATGCAATGCATTCTCTTTATGTTCTGTTGAATAAATAAAAGAAGAAAAATAATCTAACTTGTGCCATTGCCTCCATTTCACATCTTAACATGATATTTCTGAGCCAACACTAAAGTATTTTTGCTGGACAATTCGTATCCAGATTTAAAATGTACACTAGCTTTTGTATAGAGGTCTGTGGTGTTGCCTGTTGCTGAAAGCTAGATTGTGCCCTCTATTGCCCTCGACAACATGATAAACTGCAAAGTAGTACAAAAAAGATCTTGGTAATTAAATAAACTTATAAAAGAAATGTGACTTATTACTAAGTACCTTCAAATACAAGCGGACCTCTCCATTGTCTTTAAAGCAACAACAAAAAGCATGTCAATTTCTTAAACAATTGTTTTAATTGTTTCAGCAGGACAACAGTTGAAGTTAAAACAAAATATAAAAAGCAAATTAAACCATTTTGTACGACAGTACCAACAATATAACAATTCACTGCTTGTTACATGTCTTTTTAGATAAATATGTATAGAAATATTATGTAGTTATTTTTATATTACAAAGAAATATGTTTTAGAACAAAAGACATTTGTAATGGTGTGTGTTTCCAGCGGTGTTGCACATACAGTACTGCTCCTTAGAGGGTGTGTAGGTAGGTAGCTTTTTATAGAGAAAGTCAACATTTGGAAGTGTGTCCGACTTGCTAAGGCATAAAAGAGACGGCTGGAAAAACTATAAAGCTGAACATGTCATGTTCCTCAATCAAATCTGCTGGTTTAAGGCATTTTGCCCAGAATGTTTACAACAAAAGGTGCCCTTGTATTGTTGCTTTGATAGCAGATAAAGAAGGCAATGTTAATAATACATTTCCATATTTTCCCCATCATTTCTTAGCTGCATTAGCAAATGTAAAGCTTGCTACCTAGCTAATATCAATCTATCTTTAATACACAATCTCCTCTTTTAATACAACTATCATGCAAACATATCATCTACAGTGTTTGCCTCATGGAACACATAAAAAGCTGTCAGATTTGAATTCCAGCAGTTGTCGCCAGTGTTGGACATACAGAAGAACATCGATTCAAATTAAATTGTTGCATATTGTCAGTGCACCATTACTTTTTTTCTAAAACAAGTGTATCTCTTCTAAAATATGATGAAGATATGACATAAGAGCTAAAAGAATGTGGTCAGAATATTATATTCTAACCAATAAAAGTCTGAGAGGCCCTTGAATTTTAAACCTTCAGTTTTTTCAGCAGTAAAGAAAATGGTCCTGTTCTCCTCGCCTTGATTTGAATAGCAGTTGATGGTTTTGCGTTTTCATTGAGCCACGCCTGCCGGAATTTGACCCTTGATTCCAGCTCTAAAAACCATTCCTCTTTGGCAGCATTACACCGTCTGTCTGAGCTCCCACTGCATGTGTACCAACTCCAGAGGGTCCTGACGCACTGAGAATCCCCTGCTCTATGAGGTGTAGCGGGGAAAGTTCTCGGCACTGCAGAGCTGCTGTCCTGTGTATGCAAACAGGAGCATTATGTGACACATGTTTACATATTTCCAGCTTTAAGAGAGTATAAAAGAGTGCCATGCTTATAATAATCTGCTAAGGAAAGCAAAGAGAAGAGTTACCAGAGTTAGTAAATGTCACAGAGAGGCACGTTCTCTCTTTCAGAGTTCTTAATAATCCACTCAATAGCATCCCAACCCTACAGATCCACACAGAGAGACAGCAGGTTAAAGAGGAGATATATACATATGCAGGTGAACAGTGCTGAAAAGTGTAACTTTTAGCTGCATGTCCGGAAAACTCACATTGGAACTGCAGAAAAACGTACAGAGACAGAAAAGTCCCAGTTAGAAGGCATGCAAAGAAATCACCAACACATCCAAGTTCAGAAATAGCAATTGCAAGTGCACAAATGGGCTTGTATTACCTTTATGGCATTAGCTGACATTCTCATTGCCATCATCCCCTCTAGGTAACTGCCTAGACTTAGTCCCTTGACTGTGATGATGGCCTCCTGGGTCAGGATGGTACTGAGGAGGTGACAGAGAGTTATTGTAAGACAAGAAAAGACAGAAATAACACTGCGTACCTGCAAGACACAATGTCTCTGAAACAAGAAGGCATAACTAACAATGTACTTACACGTCAGGGTTGTCTGGGTGCGGTCTGTAAAGAAGCCTCTCATCCACTGAAATCAGGTTGGTGAGAGTAATCTAGGGGATAAGTACATTTCCGTAATTATGGTATATTTACACGGAATATATGATGAATATAAAATGCACACTATTGATGAAGTAGCCATTGCAATGTACCACACAGTATGTCTGCGTGGTACATGAAGATGTAAGTAGCAAATCAAACTTGAGTGATGTATGTGAGTTCAGTTTGTTCAACATTTGAAAGCTTTCAGTATGAACTTACATTTGTTGAGCACAGCTCCATCTTCTTCTTCTCTGGGTCCACTATGGAGTGTTCCTGCACGTACGTCTGCGTGTGGTTGGTTCCCAGTATCTATACCCACAATAATACAAGTCACTTAACCTATAACTTTGTCTTGTCTCCATGTATGCATGCCTCTGTCTGCATACTTCTATATTTCTAAACATCTGAATGTTAATGTTGTGGGGACTGACCGCTCGCACGATGCCCGGCAGGCCCCACTCTGTGCTGAGCAGTCTGTGGCTGTGCAGGCGTCCCTCTGCGTCCAGACTGCGGTCCAGGACATCCACCCCCACCACGTTAGGGTTCATGGGGTTTGGGTACTTCCTCATGGCAGCCTTGATCACCGTCTCCCAGGGGTAACTGAGCACAAAACAGAACAAGTAAAACGAAGGGGGAAAACATAGTAAATGATCACTATTGGCTGCAATTGGCTGGCTATCTTTTGATAAACTGACATGGTTGACTATGGAATGCGTTTTATAATCTCAATATTGAATCACATGTGCAAAAAAACAAACAACCCTCCAAATCCTGAGACATAGCCACCCCATAATGACTTCCCTTATCTGGGACAAGGCTGTGATTTGGGTTGAATCCTGACGATAAATGCTCATACTTGTCTACATTCAAAAGCCTATTATAAAGAGCAGGTGGAATATACTGAGCAGAATCATACAGACGTCTGATTAAATTCAGATGTATTTAAACTTGGTAAATATGAATAAAGGTCCCATCAACATAGCCCACATGAGAGACCTATATGATTATTATAAACAATAAACCAACCTGAAAACATGTTCCGTGCTCCAAATCTTCATCTTTCAAAAGTCTTGGCCTTATCGCTGAGAATCCCTCCGTGGTCCAAATTCACATTTCACCGGACCATTTAAACATGAAACACTAACGCTTTTCCAGTGATAAGACAGAGATAGCAGGGCCTATAAAGAGAGCTCCTGACCATCACTGAGGGGAGTCCGGGATGCGCATGTCGGCGTCTCCTCGCACATCAATCCTGCGTAAAGACTGCCCACTGTGCCCTGCTGATCCCCGAGTGACAGGAGAAACCGACAGGAAAGGTGTAAAGTATAATACAACAAACAGCTGTTACGGTAGAGGACAAGAGGAATGCCGGTGCAAAAGAGAAGAGACCAAATGTCAAGACAGACCGAGTGAGATACGGGCTTCTGCAGGTATTTCAAAAATAAAAGCCCAACTTTTGTTAAACCCAATATCTGTCACGGATTTTGTAATATCAGATCAAAATAGCTATACATATTTCGATGTACTGTTTTACTGGAATTGCATTGCTAAGCAACAGGGTCCTTTTGAACTTCCTGTCAGTTGATGTCACCAAATCACTGCAACCGTTTGTGAAATGGTAGGCTACTGTATGAGACAATTACAAAAATAATTGTGGCTTTTCTTGTCCACACATTTGTAAAGTTTGGGCAACAACGTTTGGGTATCCATTGTGTTTTGCACATACACTATTCAATTAATTTCTTGTCCATCAATTGATTCATCTTTTTTCAGTTTTATTTTGAAGGCAATACCAATTTCTCCTCTTTCTCTTTGTGTTTCTGACTTGACGATGCTGCTGTAGCACTGCTGTCACTGCTGTCACTGCTGTGCTGCTGCATCCGCCTCCATTTGTGCGCATGCGCTTAGCATCTTCTTTCCATCATCCTGGTCAAGTGGCACAACCGAGCTGCATCAAGCTAGAAAGAGACAGCATGGAGAACGTAGGAAATACAGTGACATCGCTTCCAAATAAACCCTCTGGTTTTGAGAATGAAAATATATTCACTGAAGATTAACCTCAAACTGTTGCCGTAAAGTCATTTAAAGATAACGTAAACCAATTATTCAATTGTTGTCAATCAAGTATACTGTAGGCCTATGAGTCATTCAGGTTTAAACTCTTAGGATTTAATTCACAAGGCAGCATGTCTGGATGAGTTCATGTTATTAATAGTTTCATTAGAGCTATATTTTGTATTGTTTTTTTTATTGCTGTTGTTTTTTGTTGTTGTTATTTGTATAGCCACAACAGGTTTGGACTATGTAGCCTATATAAACATTTTTGACTTCGAAAACCTTTATTGGTGCATTTTATTTTGAAAGTTTGGTCGGATGTGTTTTGTTTTGCTTGTCGCTGGCGGTGTGCGGGTTCAGGGATCCAGTCAGGCGAGGCGCAGTGGAGGCTAGTGTGGTCCATTTACGAGAAATCCATGCCATCGCCGTTTATGCCACGGCCCGTTCATTGCACACTGGATACGGAACACTTTATAATTTCATAGAGAACAAGCTCATCCGATCCCATGCTGGAATAACACACACTGCATGACCTTGCATTGAAAGTCATTAGGGAGGGATTTTTTTAAAGCACCGACACGGTAAGGTAATAAGCATCTTCATTCGAGATAAAGCGAGATCAATGTCGATATGTTGTGATGGTATATTGCCTTTGTGCAGTCGTTACAATTTAGACCATACTATCTTGGATGGATAGGAATTATGTTATTTTACAGATGCGAGAAGGAAAGAGCTTTTGGAAAAAACATAGTGATGAGAGGACTGCTCAGTCAGCCTGGTTGAAGGCCGGACTGCATACCGCAGAATTCAAATACTCGCCACTCCAATCGTTAATAATCCGATTATAAATCTATCAGCCTAAACCCGTCAGGAACACATACAATGCGGTTAAATGTGTATTTCTAACAGTGGTGTATGGTTTATTCTTAGAGCAGTTTATGCGGACAGCGCTTGCATGACTGATGCTGCAGCAGCGCTTGATCCGCTCCAGGCGCGAGAGAGCGAGAGGGGGTGGGAGAGAGAGGGAGAGAGGGGGGTCTCGTATTTTTAGGGATCATTCAATCACACTGAGGCAGAGGCTGCCTGTGCTCCCTGCTACTGATCAGCATATGCAACAATCTGGCAGATGACCCATTTCAATGTAAAAGTGGGGCACGAGGCTCTCCCCTCCTCATTATAAGTGCACACCAGTTTGGCTGGTGGTCGTGCACGCCAAATATCTGCTGACACATGCGCTCTGCCGGCCGGGGCTCCCACCCTTTGTGTGCAATGGAGCCTAGCATATCATGGCTCATTGGGCCAAGGGCTACTATAGCCTTGACCTTCTGTTGGCCTGGGATGGTTTCTTTTTGACGCTTCATACATGTTAAAGTTGAATCATTTTTATTTATTTCAGCATTATGATGTACCAGTTAAAAAATAAGCATGTTTAGGGGGACATTATTGATTTATCGAAAGATGATACCACAATTACTCTGATCTACTTAATGCTGAGATTCCAGAGGCCTTCATTCTCACACCTCGCTTTATTTCAGGTCCTCGACCGCAGCCATGGAGATTGTCACACATTTTATAAATGACACCATAGAGTTCTACAAATGGACTCTAACTATTGCAGGTAATTATCATGTATCTTTGTCGTTTCACTTTTTGAGAGAAATTTTGTTTTGCAAAGGACTTACTGTGTTTGCACTTTAGGTAGGTTTTTCCTATGAAAACATTGAGTCAGTAAATGGGTGGTGCTTCAGTGGAAATTGGCAAAAGAATGAGTCAAAGCTGCACTATAGTGGAAGAATGTGTGCATGGGCCATGGACATACAATAAATTGCAGCCTGTCCTCCTAAAAAAAACGACCATATAGGTTGATTGTTCAGCAGCTTATTACGACCCATAGTCACGTTTTAAAGTGTAGCACCTCTACGTTGATTCTAAATGAGTCATGTTCTCTTTTGCTCCTTCATTTGTTCCTCCTGTTTATAACTGAACTGGAATAGATAATGTAAAGACAATGTTTCTTTCACCTTCACACTTATATACTAATTTACAAGTAGCACATGGAAATAGTGTGTCTGCATCCAACCGACCTCCAGACAGGCGACCTCTGGACCTAATCTGGCCTCTGTGCTCCTGTTGTGTGGGACGTGCACTCTTAAAATAAACTGGCACTGGACCCACGCTGTGTCAGTGTAATGTGAACAATAAGAAAAGTTATGTAATGCTATGAGAACATCTTTCCCGCAGACAAGCGAGTGGCGAAATGGCCTCTGATGGACAACCCCCTGCCCACGCTGGCCATCAGCACCTCCTACCTGCTATTCCTCTGGCTGGGGCCCAAATACATGAAGAACAGAGAGCCTTTCCAGCTCCGCAAAACACTCATTGTCTACAATTTCAGCATGGTGTTTCTCAATTTCTTCATCTTCAAAGAGGTAGGTTGCTATCACCTACATTCTACCTTCTGTTGAACAACATGTATGTCTTCTCCACGAGGCTAAAGTGGTGATATTCCCTATTTGTTTCTAGCTTTTTATGGCAGCGCGGTCGGCGAGCTACAGTTACATTTGTCAACGGGTGGACTATTCAGAGGACCCCAATGAAGTCAGGGTGAGTGTTTGGCGCGGAGACACACACACCCACTTGCGATGAATACAAATGTTTACCTCAATGGATTAACCAGCACCTGCTGGTTATGTAACTTTGTTCATATTGTTCATGTGTGTGCAGTAATTAGTTTCCAGAAGTTATAAAACACCACTGCTTATTACGAGTACCATGCTTCACAGATTTATTTGACTTCATCATAGTGCTTTACTATACTCAATGGTTTTGGAAACATGATCAGCTTCCGTTCAACTAGAATCTGCTTCTGTTATCAGAAAAAGTAGGAGGTGGAAGAGGGATAATCAGTGTTGTTTCAAAACAAAAGCACTCGTGTTCTTGGAACTGTGATAATATTAAAAACAAGGTGAATTTAGCGATCACAACGAAAACAGCCAAGACCTGTTTTGAGCCCAGAAAACTAATGTTATTAAGGGCTCTAAATATAATAATGCCTATATCTACAATGGACAACATTGTTAGGAGATTTAAACTATGCAGCGATTCTGCACTCAGCCGTCTCTCGAGTTTGTTTTTTCAAATCAGCAGCTCCTGCTACATTCAATGAGTGATACAAATATTATTTACCATAAGTTCTTAATAAAACTGACTCTCTTGGACTCGGTACTAGTTTGACCTCTACCAGAAATTAAATGAAGTACTTTTACTGTGTACTTTGTGAGTAATCCTCTGTCAGAGTCCCCTCCATAGTACATAATGCATGTTTTTCTGCTATCTTTGATGAGTGATACAAATATAATTGTATCATTAGTTCTTAATGAAATTGATACTGTGACTTTGTATTAGTTAGCCTACTACTAACAATTATCTTTTGTTGCCATTAGTTCTTCGTGAGATTGATCCTGTTGGACTCAGTGAAACTATACCCCCACAAGTACTATGAAGTACTTACTGTGTACTTTTCCAGTAATCCTCTGTCAATGTCCCCTCCTGAGTACAAGAATGCATGTTTTTCTTTTAATAAGCATTACAAAACATTTCTTCCTGAGACTGATATTGCTGGACAGAGTATTTTAAGAGGATATGGTAGACATGATATCAGCACTACTTCCAGTCAGTACTCTAGTCTTTAGAGTCTGGCCTGGATAGCTGGTCACAACTATCCTTCAGCAAAGTGACACACTCTGTCACTCTGGTTGGCCTCTTATGATGCTGCTGTCTTTTAATATATGATTATTTCTCAGCCACTAGTGTTAAGAATGTCACAAGGCTCAGGACCCAAACGCACAACACCAGAAACAGGTCAGGATTAACAAGGTCTTTAATAAAGGCAAAAACACAAAACGCTCACTAGTAGTGATGTTACGTATTGCGCCGAGGCTTCGGAGCGTGTGTCGAGTAATCCCCGAAGCTTTTTGTGAAGCATGTATCGAGGCTTGTATCGTTTTGTGCCAGTGACGTCACCGATGACAAACGAAGCCTCGCTGCCTGTCGATACCACGTGACTGCTTCACGCAGAGATTCAGATCGGTTGAACCGTTGAACCACAACGCTCATAATACCAATGGATGTATAATAAGAACCATATTACCCCTCCTGTACCCGGGCCCGGTGACACGATGGAATCAAGAGAGCTCAGACCCTCACTTATAGAGGTCGGAACATGTCATAACGTATAAATAGATACAAGCATAAATAAATGTAGGAATAAAAACATGAATAAATACAGAAATAAATACAGGAATAAATATGTTCCAGTGTTTTCAGGGAGCTGTAGTGTGTGTGCTGTGGCTCAGCTGGAAAGCAGTTGACTCACGACCGCAGGGTCTCTGGTTCAACGACTGAACAATACGTATTTTTTGTTGTTTATAAAAGCTACAGCTAAATGAGATAATGTAGTTAATAAATGTATTCTTTGATATGGTTTAGCCTTTCTCAGGCTACAACATGGTTAAGTTTATGAAGGAATGCAAATCCCTCTTTGCAATGTTTAGCAGCCTCCTTAGGCTTTTCAATCACAATCATTCAACTGGAATAAAAACAATATTGTTAACATGAAAATATGATTTAATGTTCGTTGTTTAGAGTTATTCTAAGGCTTTACTCATTGGGAACTCGGTATGAGATAGAGCACACTGTTGAGATGTCCAATCTGCCTGTTTTACACACTTTGACCAACAGGGGGTTTGTGTTCAAATGAAGCCCATGATGAAGCCTCATGAGATGAACCCTTTTGCGAACCAATTGGCTGGAAAGCTTCAAAGCTTCATAAGGCTTCATCTCACCATCACTACTCACTAGGAGGAAAAACTGAGAAGTTATAAGATCCAAAAGAATCCATCAAAAAACATACTCAACAAGGTCAAGGAATGACTGGCAGGCTTGACGAGACAAGACGAACTGGCACAGGACAAATGGAGACGCAGACTATATATACACACTAGGTAAGGGGACACAGGTGGCAACAATTAAGGGAGGGGCTGACAATCACACTGGAGGGAAAAACACACAAGGGCAGGAATGCTCTGAAACGAGAGGGAAAGATTACTACAAAATAAAACAGGAATTCACAAGACAAAGCAAAAGACAAAAGGACTGAACTAAATAAATTAACTTAACATAAATGTCTAGACACCACAACTAGTTCGTTCCTCGCAGATTCTTCAGTCTCATCAGCCTCATCCTTCCATCAGTCCCAGTCAACGCCTCCAGCACACTTCTAGTGTTTGACTCCATATGATATTGTCCTGATGCCGTATACAAGGGCGATGCCCCATGATCACAAAATGACACCTCTAGAGTCTGAGTGCCAAGGACCTCATATTATGTCTGTCAATAATGTTACTTCTCTTAACTGTAAAGTATTTTTCCTGCACCATTTTAAGGCTTCAAAACAGGCATTTTTACTGTATGTGTTTGGAGAAATTACACAATCAATGGCCCAGAATTGTACTTTATAAACTCTGAATCTTGTGGTGCTTGGTGAAATACAGACTGGTTATATATGCCTTTTTTGGAGCCCTTTTTTGCAATATTTATTCAAATGTCACGAGTTATTTAAACAAACCACTATCTGAGGATAATACAAGCAACCATTAAATGTTCTTTATCTAGAGAGCCATTGAAGCCCATGAAGAATGTATCCTTCCACAAATCTGTTCAACTGCTGTATTAATAAAGTTGCCACGTGTTTTCAAATTCAAGTTAAGGCACTATATGTGCAGAACATTACAAATATTCTTCATTTGCAGTATTTTATTTTTAAAGAGTTGAGAAAGACTGCATCAATGATATGCTATATATCTATATAATATTAATATTGTTATTAACTTCAACCAAAGTCAATTTAAATAGCGGGCAAATATTGGTTAATTGCCATGGATGTGGTGTTTGATATAGTTTACGTTCAATTTAAACTATTTTAGGCAGAAAAGCGTATATTGACTAAACCTTTTTTAATAATTTACTCTAATTTAGAAAGGTTTTTGTGAGAAATCATTTAAAAGTAAACTTGTTTTCCTTTTGTATTTAAATTTGAAATGTTTGCACACAACATTATTAATTTATACATTTTTATCAATTTTTGAAAATTATGAATCCATTTATTTTATTGTATTTCCTTGAGGCTGGGGACGATATCCAGCATGTAGTTCAACATGCAACTGTTGCAATACAAGTAAGTATAACATGGACAAGTAAATAAAATAAGTTTAGTAGGAGGATGTGGATTTATTTTCTCTCACCTTGTGATCACAATCAAACAATCTATAATTTAGCTCTGGCCTCTTCTCACAAAAAAACATTTTGTTGAAGCTCTATTGACTGACATGCAATGACTGGGACTGATGGAAGAATCTGCGAGGAATGAACTAGGAGCAGAGAAATAATCCTATTTAAAAGACAGCATTGTCATAAGAGGCCAACAAGAGTCACAAGGGCTGTCACTTTGCTGAAGGATAGTTGTGACCAGCTATCCAGGCCAGTCTCTAAAGACTTTCCAAGGGGTAGAAATGCTGCTGCTGGAGTACTGACTGGAAGTATTGCTGATATCCTCTTAAAGTACTCTGTCCAACAATATCAGTCTCATGAAGAAAGGTGTTTTAACGCTTATTCAATATAGCAAAGAAACATGCATTCTTGTACTCAGGAGGGGACATTGACAGAGGATTACTCAAAGAGTACACAGTAAAAGTACTTCATAGTACTTGTGGGAGTTGTTTCACTAGTACTGAGTCCAACAGTGTCAATCTCAAGAAGAACTAATGGCAGAAAAAATAATAACAAACTCGAGAGACGGCTGAGTTGACCGCCGTGCAGAATCGCTGTAGTTTAAATCTCCTTACAATGTTGTCAATTTTAGACATAGGCTTATTATATTTACATCTCGTAATAACATTAGTTTTCTGGGCTCAAAATGTGTCTTGGCTGTTTTCGTTGTGATCGCTAAATTCACCTTGTTTATAATATTATCACAGTTCCAAGAACACGAGTGCTTTTGTTTTGAAATCACTTCCGTGAACTCGCTCCAATGACCATTTGACCATTTATTAAGGTAAAAAGCAAAAAGCAGACGCTCTTCCGTTTACTTGTTTAATAAAGAAAAACAAATGGACGGTAGATAGGTAGATTAGGGATCATGGAAGGTGCTCTGCTCCATGACGTAGTTACACGCCTGTCTCAGGTAACATCCAGGTTAATGCAGAAGGATTTAAGGAATTCAGCTGAATCATATTGATTGTACAACAAGTTCAAAGTGAATAACTCTTGTTTATATTTTAACCGTCTGTGTTTCTCCTTTTTCTTTCTTCACTTGTCTGTCTTCTCCCATCAACCTGTTTCTTATATTCTGTGTGTGACAGGTGGCAGGGGCTCTGTGGTGGTATTTCGTCTCTAAGGGCGTTGAGTATCTGGACACAGTGTTTTTCATCCTGAGGAAGAAATTCAACCAGGTTACTTTCCTGCACGTTTACCACCACTGCACCATGTTCACGCTCTGGTGGATCGGCATCAAATGGGTGGCAGGAGGACAGTGTGAGTAGCTCATGCTGTGATGGAGTTCTACATTATCTTACCTCTTAAGTAATACAATATGTGACCCGCTCAATCGAAATCAGTCGGAAGTCGCAACGGCTCATTTCAAAATAAACGTGGATTTACGTAAAAAACTATTTTTTCGGGGTTCGGGTGTTTTGTTTGATTTTAAACAAACAAAGTCTTGGCTTTCAGAATATGAAACTTTTATTTCCAAAATCACACGATAAATACATTTTTGAAGCTTGTAAAGGGACGAAGACAGGCACCTCTCCCTCGCAATCTGCTCTTCCGCAGCGCCGCCCCCCCTCCCTCCGGCTGAAATTATGAATGTAAGAGTATAGTAATCATAGATAACACGGCAGGGTCCGTTACAGTTTGTTTTCATCTGATTTCAATTAAACAAAGTCTTGGCTTTCAGAATATTAAACTTGTTTCGGCAAATTCAGATGATAAATACAAGTTTGAAGCTTGTAACGGCATAATTACAAGCGGAGAACGGAGTAACTTAACGTCACAGCAGGCATAACAATAGCCGGTGTTTCTCGTGAGTGTTTTCCCCGGGAAACAAACACAATACACACAAACGCAAAATTACACAACACACACACACACACGTATACACACACACTCGCGAGCTTCCCCTCCAAATGAAAATATCTTCCCTCCGTAGTATTTTGATCATTTGCTCCGCTAATAATCAATCAGATCGATGGATTCCAGAGAAGAGGAAACTTTAAAGGCCTTTTTCTCAAAATGAGGACTCGGTGATAGTCATTATATAATGTGACATATTTCGCTTAATATTTGGAGTACAAAAACAATCCTGATATCATTAGAAAGCTAGGAATATCCTCTTTCCAACAGTGTATACAACTCAAAATGTGTCTTCGGGTCAATGCGACTGATTTCGATGGAGCAGGTCACATATGTGTTTCACCATCAATTACAATTGTGGTCTTTACTCCCCCTTTTTCCTTTAGTTCTAGTTAAAATGAACATTTCTTGTTTTGCGAGACGAAGGGACTTGATTAAAAAAAAATGTGTGGTCCTGATCCTGAAGCCATTTTATTTTGAGCATTTTGTGGCAAGTTGGAAGAGGGGCCTTTACATGTCTTTGTTCAGAGGACATTTGTGTCAAAATACATGCTAACA
This sequence comes from Gymnodraco acuticeps, assembly GCF_902827175.1. NCBI lineage: Eukaryota > Metazoa > Chordata > Actinopteri > Perciformes > Bathydraconidae > Gymnodraco > Gymnodraco acuticeps. Next base: position 1,853,201 of record NW_022992090.1, read on the forward strand.
ATAACATCATTATTTGTAACCTCTGTGTGTCAATGCAGCTGGAAAATGAATCAAAAATGCTTTCAAGCATTCAGTTTGTAGTTATAATTAATTTCAACCTAAAGTGGCTAAAAGTACATAGAAAGGCTCACAGAAACAAAATGTGTGTAATAAAACTGTATGATAATAGCATCACAATTATCATCATCATGTTTTCATTTTGCAGCATTCTTTGGAGCACACATGAACGCAGCAATCCACGTCTTAATGTACCTGTATTATGGCCTGGCCTCCTGCGGACCTAAGATCCAAAAGTACCTGTGGTGGAAGAAGTATTTGACCATCGTCCAGATGGTAAGATATTACCTCAACATGTGGCTAATTAAAATAGGAAAATGTTTTTTTTAACAGATTTGGGAAGGTTAATATAACCTCAATTAAGCTTTTACAACAAATCTCAGCCAAATCTTTGTTTCTCTTTGTGTATCAGATCCAGTTCCACGTCACCATCGGCCACACAGCCCTGTCTCTCTACGTCGACTGCGACTTCCCTCACTGGATGCATTACTCCCTCATCTGCTACGCCATCACCTTTATCGTCCTCTTCGGGAACTTCTACTACCAGACCTACCGCCGCCAGCTGCCCAGGCGCGACGCCTCCTCTTCCAAAGCAGGGAAGGCCCTCTCTAACGGGAGCCTCAACGGGCTCAGCAAGGCCGCCAACGGAGCCATGGTGTTAGGGAACAAAGAGGAGAAAACCCAGGAGAGCTCTGGGAGGAGAAAGAGGAAAGGAAGAGCTAAAAGAGATTAGAGGAAGAGGAGCGAGAGAGGTAGAGATGAGGTAGGGCCTTGCTATGGGTTCTAGGTTGATTGTGCTAAAACACGAGAGACTTAATGTGAGGAAGATAGACGGATGGATGCGTTACGATGTGTTTATTTAAGCCATGATCTAAGTTGTCGTAGATAAAATATGAGACATGCTTGTGTTGAGAGGATCGTTTTGTTAGTAAGAGGTGTCAAAGGTCATGCCCAAGGTTATAATAACGCAAAATACAGTAGTGTAAGGTAGGGGATAGATCTTAGTATTCCCCCTCTTTATTGTGGTGCCAAGTACTGTAGATCTGGTTCAAAAAGTGACTTTCAGCGACTAAAAACTGAGCCTGGAGAGGAAACACCGTTTAAAGGCCTGCTAGGCATGCTGGGAAAGCTACATCAAATGCATCTGAGCTGCTTGAAAAATCATTGTTATTGTTACTGCTGTATTGAGACAGGAATACGCATCATAACATATGCACCAACTTATATTTATGCCTATCATTTTAATGTGTTTCACCTTTACATATTTAAAACTGTTGATCATGTACAGTTTCATGTCATTCATATCCTCATCCTATTCAAGCTGTTATTAATGTTACGTGAGAGAGTCTTAAGTTTGCAGTTACTGAATACACACTATTTAACCTATTTATTTCAAGTCGTGGACTCCACCACTCACCTTTGAGCTGTCACCCATAGGGGCAAAGTTACAGATAAATCAATCAATAACCGGAGGTAATATGTACATAGAAATAGAAATAGCTGTCTATTTCTGTACACAACCCTATCAGGTTTTATACATCCCTACGTGTGTGTAATGTGATGCATATTATCCAGGGAAAGGATGGATCTGATGATTATCTCAGTGTTACCTCAATCTGACAGAAAGGCTGGTGGAGTTTTGTCTTTGCAGATGTTTACTTGTCTTTTTATAATATATCTGACGTTGTTGTTTGTCTTACATGCCGGTGAATATGTTGTGTGCCGAACAGAGAAGTGGTGGTGGAGAATTCAAAACAACAAGCTCTTATCAAGCTAACTAATAAGCCTATCTTGAGCACCATTTTTTTTCCCATATCCAAACCAATATCTCTTTGTGACTATACTTTCAGGCTTAATCTGAGTCCTGAGCTCGATGAATGTAAATGTATGAAAACATTTGGATTCAGCAAGATAAAAGCTTGGATTTATAAACAAAATGAGCTGGTTAACTGGTTCTACAGTGACTTTGTACTATGAAGACTAACGTTTCTCTGCCTATATAGAGTATAAATCACAATTTATCTGCAAATCCAGCTTTATTTCCTCCATTAACAATGCATTTTAATGTTATTAATTGTTTTTTTAATTTTGTATGTAAATATCAATTTTCATGTTACTGAGAGTGCTTGTCTGTGTATTTATGTTCTTTTTGTGTTGTACATAATTACATATTACATTGTGATATTTTGTACACTGCGCATTTGGGGATGTTCCCAGCCTGTAAGCTTGGACGTTTATATGTCCACATTGCTTCTGTGTTTTTTTTTTACATATCATAACTCTCTTCAAATTCAATTAAACTGAATGCCTGTACAAATGGCTGGCTTTATTTAAGATTTTTTTTTTTTTTACAGACAGTATTTTATATTATATGTGTTTCTAGACTATGTTTTGACTTTGAAAACACAATAATGGTAAGAGAATAAGAGTGCAGAGTTGGTTTCCAACACTAGAGGGGGCCATGGTTACTTTACAGGACATTACTTTCACAGATATGTGCTCAATACTTCCCCAGTTATCAAAAATCCACTGTAATTATGGAAAGTTCTTCTCCTCAAGATAAAGAACTTGTTCACATTTACTAATACCAGGAGAACCACATCATCTCTCAAAAGTGTTAATGGACAGCTTTGAATTATAAATTCAAATACACTTTAAATCATGGTTATCAGTTTGATATCGCCTTGGCGTTTTTCCAAAACTCTCTCCATAGTTGGGATGAATATAAATATATCAATTTTTGTGCCGTACTAAGGTACATTTTCAAGGTACTTGCACTTTACCTCAGTATCTTTTTTTCAGATACTTTATGCGATAAGATTGTCGTATATATCCAGTGCATATCAAGTAGTCACCATGTGCTGTACCTTAACCAACTTCAACAATACAAAACTGCTTTTATGTTAGTAATAATACGATAGCGTTAGATATGTAATCATTTAGAAAAGGAACACTTAGCATCATAAGTATTTAACCTTCTTATATTTTACATTGCGCTAAGAATACTTGAATGTAGGACTGGTAGTATTTTCTGATTGTGGTATGTCTCTTTTACAAATTACATTACATTTCATTTAGCTGACGCTTTTATCCAAAGCGACTTACAGGGACATTCTGCCTGGAGTAACTAAGGGCTAAGCGCCTTACTCAAGGGCACACTAGTGGTGGTGTTTGAACTCACAACCTTCCAATCTTCAGCCCACCTCACTATCCATTAGACCACCACTACCCCTACAAATAACTTATAATGCCACTATTGAAGCCAAAATACACACATTGCGTATAACTTTGACAGTTGTTGTCAGTTGTGCTTTCCCAAACTTCTGTCTTTGTAATCAATGTACTGAAGTGGGTATGCTCTCAAAAAGAGTGCAGTGGTCTTGAATGCAGCTGAAGGCCTGACTCCTCCCCGACCACTCCCCTCATTAGGGCTGATTATAAAAGGCACCTGTTGACCTTTGTTTTGAGCTTTGACCCTGTGGTCAGTGGTACAGGTAGGTTGTCTATTTTAACACATGGATACTTTTCTTTCCTCAGTCTCTATCTTGAATGATCAATGGTTCTGCTTCCAATTGTCGTGCACGCCTGTAGTTTGTTAAAACATCATACCTGTAGTGAGTAGTGCTCAAACTTTTAAATTATTTGTATGGGGAATGGTGAGCCCTTTTCAACCCCATTTAACCTTTTTGTAGGTTGTTTTTGCTATTATTTTTGCCTTGTGTTTTGATTTGCATTAAGGCTTACTTCATGGGTTTTGTTTTTGCTTTGCCCATTTTTGTTATCTTACTGTTATGTTTAGCTTGTAGCTTTTTGCCTTTGTTTTGCCTATAGCTTTGTGCTTACCCTCAGTGTTGTATAGCACTGAGGGGCACAAGAGAGTTACCTGTTTGCTGTTTGTGTGGTTTGATGTGACTGCCCCTGGTGAGTATATGGTGGCACGGTAGCACCCTAGTTTCACTAAAAGTAGCCTGCCACACAATTTACTGGCCTCAGTGCTTTTTAGTAGGGGTGCACCGAATGGGAAATTCTTGGCCGAAACCGATACCGAAAATAGGAAACAGTTGGCCGAAAACCGAATGCCGAAAGCCCGAAAATGATTAAGAAATATATATATATAATGTATACATTTTTTACCAATGTTGTTCAGCTACCTGATTATGGAAATAGACATGATTATGGCAAAACTTAACTTAAATAATAATCACTATTATGGGTCCATAAAACATTTATTCAGCACTTTTGAATGCATACAGTACATTTATATATGTCATGTATTATTGCTAAAAAACATTATATCGCAGTCTTAGTGTCGCCAACTCGTTTCTAATATTCAAAGACAACAAATGCGTCTATGATGTATTTTCGATCAGACGAGATCTCTCTCCCCCGTCTGTGTGCGAGGGGGCGGGGCAGTTTACACACACGCAGCTGCTACATGCAGCGGAGCACACTGCGGAGATGGCGGAGAGAACGCGCTCCGAGGTGTGGTTAAACTTTACCCGTCTCGATGTGGAGAATACTTATTACCATAAGTGCAATAAGAGTTTAGCATGTAAGCACGAGCAATTTGTCTAAACATTTAGCAAAAGTGCACCGCATGCAGACGGAGGAATGTACCGGGTTCGACCGTCTTTCTAGCAGCTCTGTAGCCCCATCCACGAGTAACGTTTCCACGTCAGGTGTTTTGTATGCTAGCAGCAACACACGGAGTTAACTACATGATACAAACATGGGCTAATGATTAGAGGAAACTGAGTTATTTAGTTTGTTAAAATTTCAGCTATTCTGTTTTATGTATGCTAGCAGCAACACACGGAGTTAACTACATGATACAAACATGGGTTAATGATTAGAGGAAACTGAGTTATTTAGTTTGTTAAAATTTCAGCTATTCTGTTTACAGTCTGTCATCAGATTATTTAATACGATTTGTTAAAGGCTCAAGGCAATCTCGATGACAAAGGTCAATGTCCCCCCCCCCCCCTGTGAGCCAGCCGCGAGCATGGTCGCCGCGTCTTTATTACGTCATCACAACAACACGTTATGTTACCAACGTAAGCCTGTTCTGACATTCGGTGATATTTTTTCGGTGCTAAAACCCTTTCGGCCGAAAGCCGAAAGGGCCTTTTTAAACATTTTCGGCCGATAATTTTCGGTGGCCGAATATTCGGTGCATCCCTACTTTTTAGTTTTTTTTTCTAGATATACTCCAACTTTAAATGTAAGAATGTAATGATCTACTTTAAATACATTTGGTGATAAAGATCATTTGAACTAGATATTTCTGTTATTTTTTAACTATTTTATCTTCCAGCAACCATATCTTTAGTTTCCTTTTCTTTTTTCTTTTATTCAATTTAGTAAAATGTGTTTATATTTTATAATGAGTCCCTCGGTCTCTTACTAAACCAACCTGTGTCTTGATTGCGTGTGAAACTAAGGGTTTTGGTCAAAGGTAACACATTGCCCTGTGTCTATTTCCTAGAGTGAAGCTCCCATGGCATTGTTGGTCGTCTATCTTTTAATCATCTATTGTAATACAATTTAAACAGATTTGTTTGGGTATGAACAAACTAAATACAAAATAAAGTAGGTCACAATTTTGTTTTCATGTTATACGTCCCCTTACCCTTCACCAATATTGACAATACGCATCAAAGTCTGCAGCAGTATTTGTATGCTTCCAATTTAGGGTGGGGTCGTGACTATCATATCTTAAATAAAATGAAAAAGAACTGGAAAGATAAAACCGTTCAATCCCTGGAAACCTGTTTGGTAGACAAAAGATACAACCCTTTACATTTAATTTGTAACAAAGCTCTTCCCATCCCTGAATTCTCCTCAATTTTGATGAATGTAGACAAAGGTTTCCATGGTAACTGTACACAGCAGCTGTCTGACACCGCCTACCCCCTCATCCTCCCAAATACACCCCACCCCCTCCCAGTGCACCCCCTTCTCCTGCTTCCTCTCCTTGAATCAGCTGTTCTGTGGGAAACAGCCACAGCGCAATAAACTATTTAACAGCGTTAAAGTGCTTAGTGTGTTTGGGTGGATTAGAGAGTAGAGGTTGCATTTGTGTGTGGCAGAGAGATTGAGAAACAGTGTGTTGTGTGCACCCTCCTGCAGAGTGTATGTGTGGGAGGCCTCCACTAGCAGAGGGGTATTACATGGTTGATGTTTGTTATTCTTCAAGCTATCATTTCACAACTCGGTCACAAAAAAAAAACCATACCAAAAAATTGTCCCTGGATGGTGGCCACTTATCCTTCCAACTTTATCAGCCCTTTTGACATGATTCTTCTGGGTGACAAAAACATCCTTAAAGCATGAGAGCGAGAGCTCTGTGAAAGAGGATCCTAGAAGCCCAATGATTTATGACAGCTGATTTTTCATTGGCACTCAAATGCCTTGCAGTGCTTATAAAATAGTAAGCTATTACAATTTGTTTTGACACAAAGGCAGATTCGGTCTGCATAGCATCCATAGCCTTAGCTTAAGTGTGCTAGTTTTGTATTAATGCTCATTAGTGTAATCTCATTAATGTGTGGCTTTTCAATTTCACGTCAGTCAAACTAATGCCTTTATTCCAATGTTGGACTTAATAAAACAAAATGATATCACTCTTTATTCATATCCATGAATAGAGCATGAGTACATACTATAAAAAGCATTTATACCAGTCGGTGTGTCTGTATTTGTGCAGAAGTGCATCCTTCAGTGAAATCCCATGTGTTTTTAAGAGAAAAGGAAACATTGTCCTGCCTGTCAGAAGCTCAGTTGATATCTGGAGCACAGCAACTGAGAATCGAGACAGGCGTGTTTTCATGCCTCATGCACGTTTTGGACCAATAAGGCACTCGATCACAAATCCCTCCTGTTTACCTGCCAGAAAAAGGGCTTAAAGACTTATGATTTTTCATTGCCATGGAATGTCATTATTTTAAGAATATGTTTATAATTAATTAAACAATAAAAATGTATGTATAAGACTATACTTTAAATCTCCCCCTGATGATTGTGTTCAGAAGTAACAGTAAACCCAGCACTGATACTGCATCATGACACTGCAGAATATTCCTGACTGAGGCAGTGCCTGGGATCCCTGTCAACATAGTGTTGGTGTGATGATCCTGGTTAGGGTGTTGGGGAATAATATAGAAAGTGAGAATGAGAGACTTGAGTGTTAAATGAATGAGGGTGTTATTTTTAGATGGAAGCTCATCATGGCCTCCCTCTCTCTCACATCTACCCTTCTGCTATCACCAGTGCATGGTGTTGGATGAAGGAAAAAGGGAGCAGAGAAAAGGGGGTGTTGACAAGAATTGTTTGAGTGTCATTATCTTTGTTTGAAAAAAGATAATCTTAATTTCATCCAATCCCAGTGTGAGATTAAAAGGAATACAGAATTGAGGATTAATTCCCAGCGATTTAAAGAAACTGAAGTCTTCTCGATTCATGAGGACACTCTCTTTTTTTTTTACTTGAGACGAAGCAGAATAATAAGTGATCTTATCTGGCACATGGGCGCCCCCATGATGCAGACATCTGTCACTTTAAGTAAGCAAATGATTGAATAGGCCTGGGGCAGAAGGAGAGGATAGGTGGGGGAAGTGGTGAGTGTGTCACTGTGGAAGGGGGTGAAAATCCTCAAACATCTGTTATCCCATTCAGATAAATGAATCATCATTCTTGGCCAAAGCTGGCCGATTGGCCCCGCAACATCTTGTCTGGTAATTAAACTGTGATTACTACAGAGGGCAGTCTTATTTCTCAATGGATGCAGATATAGTTTGTAAAAGCCTGTGACAGAAACAAATGGATTGCAGAGGAGGCTAAGAGCTGTGGTCACTGAAGCATTGACGGAAGCTAAATCCATGCCATAACACTTTCAGAGCAGAGACAATCGTAGCTTTCAACTCATCCCTTGCGCTTCCTGCAGACTAACTTGTTATTTTGCTCACAGGGGATGGTGCATGCAACACCAGCCTGCCTCCTTTGTGGTGTATCTTTAAACAACTATGAGCCATGGGTGTGTGCTTTATCTTGTTGGCACAGGGCCAAGAGTTAAAAACTCCAAATGACTGGCGAGATGGGTCTGGCCCACTGCAGTATAATTCAATAAAGTGAAGATGCACTGAGTGTATGAGGAGGTCCTCAGTAAACGTTTCCATTGGAAAACCTCACACATGAATCTGTTTGCAAACCAAATCCTGTACATTCCTATTCCCTGACAATACAGATTCAAACTAATTCTGGGAGAAATGAATGGCAAGCAGCTTTCTAAATTGAATGTTATATTTATCCTTTGACAACATTAGGCAAGGCACACTCACCCGTCTTCAAACATCATTGAACACTGATTTCTGGGCCTTTGCATGACTACAATGTGCAACAGCTTCATTTGCAGTCTGAGAAAGAAAGACAGAAAGAAAAAGGAGACAAGGAACAATATGAAAATATCAAGTAAACCATGAGGTTATATTGATATAATTCCTGTGTGTACAGAAAGTCCCACATTCTTGATAAATAAGATGTACCTGCAAAGTCTCCTTTCTCTTGGCATAAAGTGCACTGCCCTTGGAATATAAAACATATTATAACACTTTGGAACAGTCCCATATTATCTAGTGGTCAATTTAAATCAATATGCTGAAGGTCAATTCAAATGACAGAATAAAAGGTGAATGTAGTTGCATTTGGCTGCATCCAATCACTGTTGGAGAGAGGGAGAGAGAGAGAGCATCCTGTCTCCTTCCAATGAGAGCAGCCTGCCAGCTAGCTCCACTTCCGTGCAGCCTCAGCCCTCCCAGCGATGATGTAATGTCATGAATATTGAAACAGGTTGCTCGGTGCTCGGGAGGCGCTCGAGCCAGCATCCCTTCTGCCTCCCCATCACCACTACCCTTCAGCAGCCGACAAATCAACCAGAAAAGGTAAGAAAATACATCTAAAGCTTCATGAATTCCACGTGATAAACAATTTTTCTTCAAAAGCACGTGTGTGTTTTAGATCAATGAGGCAACAGTAACCTGTAATGAAGGGCAAATGTGTGACTGGTCCACATTATGTTATGTACTGTCAGGCCCTCATGGTTGGTGCTGTTGCTGCTTCCTGTTGTTTGTATGTAGAAAAACGCATTGCTTTCTTGCTTGTTTGGACTCATTTAATTCCTCATTTAAACAGCACTGAATGAGGGATTGTGTGACAAGCAGTCGACTTTTTCGTGCTTTAAAAATAGACAAAAGAAAAAAATGCATACACTGTGCCAACTGTGAAACAGGCAAGAGACACGATGTTGCTTCTGATACTTTTATCTTCCATCCATTTGAGTAATGAGTCATCGGGTAGTGGCATATATGATCAGTAAGATGATAGCTGACGGGAAATGGCAGAGCACAGCCTGGATGTGGCTCATCATTTAATATCAAGAAGCTGGACCGTCCTTTGTTTCTTTTGGGTTGTTCGAGGATAAAATCACATAGAGGCCATCTGATTTCTGTCAACTAAACATGTAGCATGGTGAATGTAATGGCATGCTGTTTGCTGTAGGTTTAATAGCCAATGACATTGCCTTCTCTTTGCTTTCTCTCTCTCGCCCTTTCGGAGGAAACGCGAGTGGCCGTCTAATTGTCCGAGCAGCAGCTGATCCCAGTTTATCAAACAGGGGATGAATGGCCGGATGCATTATTATTTGTGGTCACGTACCTGTGTCTGGGTGCTGGCCGCCTCGCCTATGTAAAAAAACAAAACAAAAACATCTAAAAATCCAAGGCGTTTAATTAACCAAATCATTTCAGTTTTCACTCAAGTCAAGTAACAAACTTGGACTACTTGATCGTCTTGCTGAGGATTGATAATTATCCTTAATCACATCCATCGTTTAAGCTGAAAAGTCCATTGTTTTCCTTCTGCAGGGAAACTGGTGTAGGGTATAGATGTTGTTGGGGATGAGCTGAGCCTTTGACACCATGATGAACCCATCCCAGCCAGACAATAGCAGCCGGAAGCAGCAGCAGCGCTCCTCGTCTCCAGCCGGCTCTAAAGACGGGGGATCTAAAGCCACGCAGAAGGGCAGCACCTCGGCAAAGCCCATCGCGGCAAAGCAGGCTGGAGGAGGCCGAAGCAGCCGAGGTCAGTCCCCCGTTTCAACAGGCAGGGAGCGGCAGGCCGGCGGCGCTCCTGCCGTCAGAGGCGCGGCTGCTGTTCAGGCGCCTGGTGCTGAAAGCCCGACGCTGAGCCGAGGCGGCATCCACACACCGGAAGACTCCCCCCGCATTGTTGCTGATGCCTCCTCGCCCTCCAGAGCAGATCCAAACCGCGTCGTCTCTGACCAGCCTTGCGCATCTAAATCCCCCAAACTGAGGAGCAAAACCCCGAAGGGAGGGGAGGCGGCGACGAGCAGCAACAAGAAGAGCTCTAAAAGCACAATAGGCTGCGGACCCGGTTTCTGGAAGGAGGGATGCTTGCAGTCCGAGCTTATACAGTTCCATTTGAATAAGAGCTTGGGGAAGAAAGGGACAAAGATGCAGACAAAATCAGCCTCTCCGCCGGCCTCAGAGCTGGAGCTGTCCCCTGAGCCTGAGTGTCCACAGCCGGCTCCACAGCCGGACCAGGGACTGCAAGACGACATAGAGAGGCTGGAGGATGAAAACGAGGATTTAAAGGTACATTTAACATATTGCAACCCTGATCACTTTGATGTATTTATAGAAATTGGCATTATTAGCTTATGCTATGGTAGCACCTGTTGTATTTGCTTTCAGGCTGTATTTTAGCCTACTGCACATATAGCTGCATGCTTTGTTTTTGAATATTATTTAATTAAAAGGAAAGGAACATTTGTCATTGAGGGAGTTTTAACTATTTTAAGATGCATTTTTAAATGTTCTGCCAGATTGAAATTGAGGAGATGCGGGCAGAGATGGATGAGATGCGGGACACCTTTTATGAGGAAGATGCCTGCCAGCTGCATGACATGCGTAGGGAGCTTGAGAGAGCCAACAAGAACTGCAGGATCCTTCAGTACCGGGTGAAGAAGGCCGAGAGGAAGAGGCTCCGGTTTGCAGAAAGTGGCGAGGTGGATGGAGAGCTGCTCAGAAGTCTGGAGCAAGACCTCAAGGTGAGTCTAGTCAGCTGAGCATCATTCTTTAACTTTTACCATCTCCATCAATATTTACAACTTCTCTCACGTCTGTGTCCTTGTCTCGGTTCTTCTCCCAGGTGGCTAAGGATGTCTCTGTGCGCTTACATCATGAGCTGGAGAATGTGGAGGAGAAGAGAACGAGGACAGAGGATGAGAATGAGAATCTGAGGCAGAAGCTGATAGAGACGGAGGTCACCAAGCAGGCACTGCAGAATGAACTGGAGAAAGCAAAAGAGGTGAGGAAATACCAAATGTGTTCTTTCATCGCTTGTTAAGATGTGGGGAGAGGGTAAACAAAACATGATACTGTGTAATGGTGAATTCTGTACACAAACACTGTTTTCTATTCTTTATATTATTAGTGAATTACTTACAAACATGATAAAAAGGAATAACAAATACTAGTTTGCTTTTTTCGGGTGTTTTTTAAATCACTGTGAGCACTGTGATTTAAATATTTTATCAGAAACATTCTCGAGGGCGGCTTTAAACAGTCCTGTTTTTCAAATACTGAGCCTTCAGTGCCACATACTGTAAATCTGGATGATATCACTGCCTTCAGTAAGAAAACAGTAAACTGATGATGATGATGATGATGATGATGATGATGATGATGTAACCACTGTGGACTCTCTGGACACCTTCAAAAAACACCTCAAACACCATCTGTTCACTCAGGCCTTTGGCCTCAACTAATATACAGTACTCAGCAACCTGTTCCTGTTTTTGTTTTCTTCAGCCTATGTCTCTTTATTATTACTTTTTGTTTTGTTACTTCACATTGTAAAGCGTCCTTGGGTTTCGTGAAAGGCGCTATATAAATTGAAATTATTATTACTGTTTCCCTGCAGCTCTCACTGAAAAGGAAAGGAAGCAAGGATGGGCCGAAAGCAGAGAGAAAGATTCCACAGACTCCTATCGAGGTGAGTCAGCATATACATGATTTAGTAAGATATAAACTCAACAGAGATGCTCAATAATGAGGTTGTTTTGCAATGCAATTTTCAATTAAAACCACAATGTAATGAACAAGAGTTATACTTTTTAGTGAGTGAGAGAACCACAAAAACAACATGACTATCTTTCCATTACAATATGTGCTGAGGCATTCAAACTGATCCCAGAAATTACCTAATTTATTAGAACTCTCAGTGTGGAAATAAACCCCTTAAAAAAACATCTGTAATGAATAAAGAATCTCTGTTCCCAAACCACAGGAAGAAAATGAGGATTTGAAATGCCAGCTTGCCTTCATCAAGGAGGAAGCCATCTTGATGAGGAAGAAAATGGCAAAGATTGACAAGGAGAAGGACCGCCTGGACTATGAGCTGCAGAAGTACCGCTCCTTCTACGGGGACGTGGACAGCCCTCTGCCTAAAGGTGAGGCTGGAGGGCCCCCCACCACCCGAGAGTCAGAGCTGAAACTTCGCCTGCGCCTGGTGGAGGAGGAAGCTAACATCTTAGGCAGGAAAATTGTGGAGCTGGAGGTGGAGAACAGGGGGCTGAAGGCTGAACTGGATGACATGAGGGAAGACAGGTACTTGGCTTTCATCCATGATTGAAACAGTAGGAAAGGAAAGCCTCATACTTACCAAATAAGACATAGTTTGTGACAAGAAAATGTTAAACATGGTTGAGTCTAACCAGACTGTATGAGGACACTTCTAAAACTAGAATTGAAAAGAAGCGTCTGTTTATGAAATGTCACAGTTTATGAATGCTTCTTCCTCTCCTAGTCTGGCGGCAGCAGGACTGGATGGTTCTGGTGCTGGAGGTCAGCAGTGCAGAGAGCAGGGCGAGGCCTTGTCAGAGCTGAGACAGCAGCTTCAGCTGGTGGAGGACGAGGCAGAACTACTCCGCAGGAATTTTGCAGATGTGGAAGAAGAGAACAAAAAGGTAGGTGGTTCGCTCCCAAAAGGGCTAATATCTTAACAGGTCAACTGTGTTGTTACCATAAGATCTAAACATTGCACAGTGTGACTACAATACAGTAATGGTTTCATATGGAAAGACTCAGCAAATGTCTATCACAAGGTATGTCTATTTGAAGCATTTTTAAGTATTTTAAGTCCATTCAAAATATTTATTTCAAAATGGCAATGTACTGCAAATATCATATGACGTAGGCTATGTTTTCTATAATTACTCGGCAACATGAAACTGCTTTAATTTCAGAGACCTAAGATGTAAAGTGTCTCCTCTTTTCTTGTGTATCTCGTGCTATTTTGGGCATCATCAATGACTTTGAGGCCTTTTTAAGTTTGTCTGTTACGTAAGCCTCGTGCATAAGAAATGCAAATGTGTGAAGCGTTGACACTTGCAGCACTTAAGAGTAATTGGGAATAACATTCAGTTTCATCTCTAGGTGACGAATGAACTCAATAAACTGAAATACAAGGCTGGAAACCATGAAGCTGGATCGAGATATGGAGGAGGTTTGTTTGTATTTCATCTTTCAGTAAGTCTGCACTGCCCAAGCAGGAGATGACTGCTCTTTTTAGCTTGACCAATCTGTATCTGAACAAGTGTGTTTCACAAAGCCTCCAGGAGCTGCACATGTAAGTCTCATTTGCGGAGGTGTTCTACTTTTCATTGTCGCCTTGTTTCAACCCCAGGAGGAGCTGACTCCGCTAAAATGGAGGTCCTCCAGGAGGAGCTGAAAGCGGCACGACTGCAGATCAATGAACTGAGCGGCAAAGTCATGCAGCTCCAGTACGAGAACCGCGTGCTGCTCTCCAACATGCAGCGCTACGACCTGGCCTCCCACCTGGGGATCCGCAGCAGCCCCCGGGACAGTGACGCAGAGAGTGATGGAGGACGGGACGACGACACCCCCTCTGCCTCAGCATCCTCCCCTCGCCTCCTCCCTCCCCACCGCAAGCGTGAGGGCCCTATAGGAGGGGAGAGTGACTCAGACGAGGTGAGGAACATCCGCTGCCTCACCCCGACACGTTCCCTTTTCTCACCTGTAGACAGTCGTTTTTTATCGAGAAGCCTGAAGGACCGGCAGCAGATGATAGACATCTGCATGGAGGCGGAGAGGCTGGGTCGGACCATCGATAGGCTCATCACAGACACCAGCACTATCATCGCAGAGGCACGGGTATTCGTCACCAACGGGGAGCTGTTTGCCAGGCTGGAAGAGGATGAGGAAGGTGGCAGGTATAAGACACATTAAAGTGGTTAGGAATCACCCCATTCAACTCACCCTCACCCTTTCTTTAAGTACAAGCAATATGTCAAGTCCAAACACACTTTATATGTGCTCCACAGGATCAGAGACCATGAGCTGCTGTATCGAATCAACGCCCAGCTGAAGGCCTTCAGGAAGGAGCTGCAGAGCTTCATAGACCGGCTGGATGTCCCCAGGCAGGAGGACAAACAGGCGGAAGAACCACTGTCTGTAAGATAATGCAAACACTTGATCAAACAGCACATTTCTGTTTTCTAATATGCACTTTTATAACTGTCAATCTGCCTCTCTATTTCCCCCAACCTTTTGACTTAACCGTCATCCATCCAGATGTTTCAGCCCATTATTTTGCTGATCCTCATTCTTGTTCTGTTTTCCTCACTTTCTTATGCCACCATTTTCAAATTGGTATTCCTTTTCACCCTCTTCTTTGTTTTGTAAAGCACACCCTCGATATCATGTTATGTTGATTTTTGTTATTTTATTACAAATATTATTTGTACTTATTCGTTCATTTCAATTCTTTTATTTTGAACATGTCACTTAAGGTCACTCAAGGTACAGGACATTCATTCTCATTTTCCATACGATCCAAGCCACCCAACCACTCAGATGCTTTCAACATATTCTGGATAACACATCGCGGAGGGACAGTGGATTGTTAGGTGAGTATGTAATTAAACTGTATGTGATTCACAGCATTTCTCTGTCCAGTTACATCCTGACCAGTGCTCTTATCAGAAACAATAATTTAGAAGAGTTTGCAGGTACTTCAATTGAAAAAAGTTATTCTTTATACAATTAGTTTCCCGAACAGTGTCCTTCACTCACTTATATACGAGAGAGTGTTTTTCATTCACAAGATGGAGGAATACTGGTTCAAAGCAGTGTGCTATGCTTTGTTCAAGATAGCTGAGCAATTATCATGCCTATCTCCCTAGAGGCCAAACATCAGGTTACACATCGTCACATAGTTATCATATGCCTGTAACAGCGTGTCATGTTTACCTTCTAGGAGGGAAAACATTCTGTCATATACATTGTCAGATACTTGGACCTTTGGTATCACGCGCACTTCTGTATCCTTGAATGAACACATTCAGTATTTTCCCATCAGTCTGTAAAGCCAAAAGGTCATAAGATGTTGGAAAGAAACCTATACCATATCTGCTGCAAATGTTAATTTCTGAAGTTTTACCACGACAACCGCATTAATGAGGTCTGTGAGCAGTACATTGTTCTTTCCAAAGTTTATGTAAGGAGAATGCACACAGACTACACACTCAAGTGCACACTGACAAAAATAACAGTCATACTCACTTACATCTGACATCAAAACAAACATCAGTCAAATGTCTCTTTCAATTTCAGGCACTGTCTGAGCCATAATACAATGTCAACATGATCTGTAACAAATCATCATAACGTCAGTGGGGAACCCTTTTGGGGTTTTTGTGTGACTTTCAGAGTTGTGTAAAAATGCTCATGGGTGTGTCTGTAAATACTGTTCGGATCTGACCACCAGGATGGGGGAGGAACCGGTCCACTTCTTTCATCCCACCGGTGGGATGTTCTACGTCACATATTAGGGCCAGCTGTGTTGAAAGGGAGGGAGGGAGAGACAGGAAAAGAGAGAGAAAGGAGGATTTTATTCCCGTTATTGAAGCATCATTTCAGCTAGGCTGCTCAGTTGTTTTGACCAAGCAACTGCATCCACTCAAGACTTCAGAGATACTTCGCTGACAACAAACTCGTTGATATTTTTAAGGACATATGTTGCAACATTCAATCGCATATTACAGGAAGAGGTAAGGGTGTCTTTTTCCAAACGAGACATGGTTCGTCAGGCTTCAGACAGTGAAATATGTGCACCGTTTCAAGCTTGTTTTGGCGCTCGAGCGGAGGATTTGAAAATCACATGTGTCGCATAGAAAGCAGTTGCACGTTACTAGTTACTTAGCCTACTATGTCAAGAGTAACAAATTAGCTACAACATACTTTTTCCATGCCTGGCGTTGGAAACGGGCTTCTTTAGTTTGTGGCTAACGTCAACGACTTGTGTTCTTTCTATCAAGATGATAGTCATTCACCTCTCGTGCTCAAGTAGCAGAGAAATGGCAGCAGGGTGGGAGTTCGCCTGCTACGACGAGTAAATGTAGGGAAGTTAGCTTTTTACAGGCAAGGTATGACTAAGACACCGTTAGTTTTCCAACAGTGAAGAGATATTTGTGTTAAATGTAATCCCCTCAGGTGTTCTCAGTGGTTTGTTACCTCTGAAATGAGTGACAGCAGACATATTTTGACGGCGTAAATGTATGTGTTGCCATGCACACAGCGCAAGGTGTTTTGCCGCCACTAATTAGAGTAACCCGGTGTTTATGAATGGACGTGCTCTACTGCTTCCTCCAGCTATCTAACTCCAGGAAAATAAACTCATGGTTACAGCGGGTAAAAATACTCCACAGCTCTTACATCAGTGCGGCTCCGTGATATTTTGGGACTTCTCCCATTCGCGTTGAGTGGTTACCGGGTGTCTGTCTGTGCCAGCCCTGGACTGTCGCCTACAACGACTCGTGTGCAGGGGCGAGAGACGACACTGCGCGGCCTCAGATTTCGATATACACATGTTAAAGAGAAGCAGGGGTGCAGCAGTGAGGAAGTACTCGAGATAAAAGAGGACACCATGGGGACTCAGGCACAAGAATGACAGCAGCCGTGAGGACATGGAAGGGACTGAAGCGTCCAGTCCCGCCGCCTGTGTGAGCACCGCTTCGGCTGCTGCGGGGCTGACTGGGGATATGGCCGGCTGTGGATAATTGTCTCTTTCAATTTGGACATGGCAAAGTGTGCTGTTGAACTATATCAAGAAACATTTCAACTTGTGCTTTACAAAGCAGAAATGAAGACTTTTAAAATAGCTTGGTGATTAGCATTCATCTTTTATCTCATTAAGTTAATGTTTTATTTGAATTCGCTGGAGGAATGTGGAGTGCGTTTATGAACGGCTCAGGGTTGCACGGTGGGGGCGGTGCAGGCGGGGGCTACGTCCCGTCTCAGGGATGGGAGTTTGTTCCGTGCTCCAGGATGGACAGGCCCGATAGAGGCAAGGGCAAAAATCGCAGCCCGTCGAGGAGGATCTCTTCTCCGCCCACCGTCTTCAGTCACATCTACGACTCGCAGTTCTCTGCTACGGGAGAAGGTGGAGCAGGGACACAGCTTGAGGTCCTCAGGGGACAAATGTGGCCGGGTCCTGATGCCCAGCAGCAGCAGCAGCAGCAGCCGCAGCAAACACAACAAACGCGGCTTAAAAAGAAATTGGAGGATTTGAAAAAGCGACACATACGGGATAAGGAAGAATGGATGCGAGAGAAGGAGTCATTGTTGAGAGAAGTAGCTGACATACAAGTGATTAGAAATATTTACTACCCCTTTGAAGCTAAACATAGCTGTGTGTGTGCCTTTAGTGCTGTGTGGTACACATTCTTCTGTACGAGTAATGTATGGGGGGTTGTAGTTTGTCAATGGTACATTATTAGATGTGCTTGTATTTATTATCAAGTGTTGAATTATTTTTGATACTCTGATTGAACTGTGCAAAAGGCTAACTTTCCACTATGCAAGTACATCTGGCATATTTGGTTGACAAGAACGCTGCCTGTGTTTCCATGCAGGGAGGGGAGAATAGAAGGATATTGCTGGACCTGAAGACGGTTTTGGAGGACGTGCAGGTGGAGGTGAAGAGAGAGGAAGAGAAGAGGAGTGAGCTGCAGTTGCAGTACACCAGAGACAGATGTGCCTGGGATCTGGAGAAGGCCGATCTCAAATGCAGGATTGCACAGGTGATGGTTATGATGGGGATGTGTGGGTAGAAAAACAAATAAGTCAGATGCCGTGTGTGTGTGTATTTTAGAGAAATGTTTTCCATACTTTATATATAGCTGTGCATGTCTGGTTTGTGTGCAGGTGCATGCACTATTTCTGGACAAATACAAAGTAATACTAAACTTACTTAACAGCAATACCAAGTAGTGCACTTTAATATATATTGAGTATTTTCTCATGTGTGTGCATGTCTAGCCAGTTTGGTGTAAATTGGGATGGCCTCCTGTGCCACCCACATGTCAGGGTGATAAGTCACGCTGGCATCCATCCAACTCAAGCCTGAGCTTAGACAAAAGATTTGCACATAGTAGTCAAACCTATATCCGCCCCTCAGCCAGACACCAAACTTTGCTCTTAGCAGCCGACTCTCAGTATGAAACATTTACCCGTTTGTTTCCCCCCTGGGACGGCTACTGTTAGTGATTTTTTTTCCTCTTTTTAAATGGGAAGAAAAAACGTGGAGGTTAAGTGTGCATACCAGTGCCACGCTGTGTCAGGCATTGCACGGAACACTTGAAGGACCATGAATGGCTATTCTTCAAAGCACAGTGGCATGAATGGATTTGTTCTGGTTGCATCAGTAGATGGATTTATTTGGTTGCCTTTAGAAGTCTAAACCTGATTAGAAGAAAATAAAACTTTAAATTCTGCTCAGCGTTTGTTCCCTTTACATGCTGGCATTCTTTGTGTGTCTCAGGACTCGCCATATCTCTAGTTTTTGTGATGACAGTGTTTCATTATCTGCCAGTCGAGCCCCATATGATTCCTATCACGACTTCAAACTGATTGGTCACGCATTCACCCATCACACAGCTCTCCTCTTGTTCGGTCTACAAAGCGTTTTTTGAGTGGAGTGATGAAGCTCAAAAATGTAATGCTAGAAATGAACAAGGTGGTGCAAGACCACTGCTGACACAACAGACTTTACCTTGTCCTAGTACATATTCAGTAGTAACATGGTTTCCCCTGATTGCAGATGGTTTAACTGCCATAATGCATTCTGCTCTGTGTGAGTAGATCCCTCAGTGTTGCTGTTGAGCTCCTCTCTTTGTCCTGCTGCCTCTGTGCTTTCTCACAGTGTGGCTGACAGAGAGCCTTATAAAAGCAGAGACTTTTACACTTCTGTTTTGTGTTTGCAAAGCCCATTGTGGCAATGGGAGAAAGAGGCTTAATCTACTGCATGACTTTATACCACACTGATGTTTATACCGAGATGCTGATGTGCATTTAAGGCAATCTCTATTCGAATTGCCCGCCACTCTGGAGAATAATCAGGTTGTTTTGTTTGGGACAGCGGAGATTTCATGATGTTTTCTTTCTTTATACATTTGCAAAAAACACGCAGACCACAAAAGGGCCAAGGAAAATGTGACTTGGAGTTACGCCATCCTGGGCGGGGTAAGCTCCGTTGTAAAAGTTGTTTTGTGTTGATGCCACATCCTGCCACAGTTTATAGTTTTTGGTATGTGTTTACCAAGTGCTAATATATGGGTGCTTGTCAAATTGTCTTAAAAACATTCCCAGCTCAGTGATTAAAATAATTATTTACAGACTTCTGCACCTTTCTCCCTCATGATGAGGCACTTACATATTTGTAACAGGTCTAAAACCAAAGTCTACTGGTCTGCTTTTAGAGTCAAGAAATGTAACATGGCAATGGATCATAAGCAAAGATGTTGAAATCACATTTTCCCTATAATTAGGTAAAAGTAGTTTGTTTTAGCAAAGAGTAAACTGTATTACATTTTTGTAATGAACTGTCCTTAGTCTTTTCACATCTGATTGTCTGAACACAGTCCCTGACTAGTTATGATGACGTTTCCTTTTCAGAAAACCTCTTCTTATTGAGGTTCATATTGGACATTTCCTTAAAGGTCCCATGTCATGCTTTTCTGGTTATTACCCGTCCCCTTGTGTGTTATGTAGCTTTTTCTGCATGTAAACGGTCTGCAGAGTCACAAACCCTCAAAGTACACCCTGTAGCGAGTAAAACTCTAACACAGAAAAGACCTGCCTGTGCTGACCCAAAACGCCTCGTTGGAGATTTCTCTTTTTCCATTTGTTTCTTCCGGGAACCGCATGACGTCATGCGGTTCCCGGAACCAAAATGGACCAATCCGCGGAGCTCCTCACACACCAGGACCTTTAGCGTACATTTTCATCTAACAGGGAGTCCCATTGACTTGCATAGAGCTCCCTAGTTGGTAATAGACGAGACCCATTCTCACAGCGTTATAAACCTTTTTCTTACTCAATATCAGTTTTGTTTTTTTACTTCGGCTGTGAGTGTTTGTGTGTGCTCAGGATGAGTTTCGCGCTGTCTCGCCGTCCCGTAAACCACACCAGTAAGCCAGCTCACTGAGCAGCGAGCCTCGCAACGTCTCGACCAATCAGAGCACACTGGGCTCACAGGGAGGTGGGGGTCAGGAGCTCCTACAAGCTGTTTAGGACAGAGAGTAAATACCTGGTGAATACAGATACTATACAGAGATGCTGTATGAGAAACCAATGTGAGTTTGGAAAATTGCACAATATAAATCTATTTTAGTAGACCTCAACAATGGAATTATGATCAGTGGAAATGGCCATGACATGGTACCTTTAAGTTACCAGGTTCAAAAGTTACCAGACCGAACAAAAAGGTATTTTTGATAATCACAGCTATTGATACAGACACACTAAGAACAAAGGTGCTTTTGTTTGTTGCACAGGTATTGGCACAAGAGTACCAATAAAAGCAATTGTAAGAAAAAAAAAGAGTCTGCTATTGGCCTTCCCCAGGAGAGACTGCTCCTCATTATTGCATATTTAATATATTTATTATACCCAATTTGAAACATGCAGTAGTCTCTATGGTTTTCTCTCCTTGGAGATTTCTTCTGCAACAAAGCCAGCATGGCTTAGCGGTAGGAGCAGTCTAAACACAATAATTTCTAACATGCATCGCCCATATTTAGTTTGCAAAGAAAACAACCTTCAGGATCACAATCATGTTTCAAATGAATGACTTTAGTAGGATACTGTGGGTAGTGTGCGCACCCGGCGTAGCTTGTCTGGTTGTAGAGGCTGAGGACAGATAGGGGAAAGAGAGGAGAGATGTTAGAAAACATGCTGTGTCATTTTCTAGTTATAAGTGTATAGTAGAAAAACACGAGAAACAAAAGGGCGATGAAGAAATAGACAAGACTGCAAATCAATACAAAGTGTCAGTAGAGCAACATGGGTGTAACTTCAATTCACTTGGAAGTGAAATGTGAGCAATTTCAGCATGGGTGAATAACTCCTCTGTCCTTTTTCCACATGCTGGCTTCACTTTGTCAGTGCAGGAAAGAGCCCATATGAACTCAGACAGAGAGGAAACGGAGGGTTTAAAGGAGGTGAAGTATTTGATAGTTTGAATGCTGATACTGATCACGCTGACGGCAACCCAATCAGAAGGAGGCGGCTAGAATAAAAGATTATCCGCGCAGCCAAGTGTATTATACAAACCTAAAGTGAGTGAATGGAACAAGTGGTGGATACTTAAGGACCTGGTCCAGTTTTTTGGAATTTTAAGTCTGGAAGTTCACTGCGAGTGAAGTTGTAAGTGAAAAAGCATTTGCAAGTTGTCATGGTAAAGATGTCCTAGAGTAGTACTACATTATTGCCTTATTGATGAAGTTTCATCCATAAAATGTACCCATCTGACATGTTTTGACCCATTTCTTTAGCTATAGTCAGCAGCTCGTTTACGTCAGGAAACCAAAGCACTGTAGCAAAAAACAGACAAATCATTATATACATTTGAAATCGGCTTGGTTCATAAAGCATCAACACAGTAGCTTATGAACAGTTGTATACTTGTTCTATTCTTGATATTTTAATTACAAAATCTTCTCCATAATCGGCTTTGGCTGTGAGTGTAAGTACTGTATGTTGTTTCCACATTCTTTTTGGGGCACTTACCGCAAAATACCAAGCAAGCATCCAAGGTCCCAGAACCGATATTTCCTGGCATATTTATGCGCATGCCTCTGATTTATGAAAGCTGCTGTTAGCTAGGACACATCTCACTCTGTCCGAGCGGTCAACTCCCCCTCCTCCGTTTACCTCGTCTCATAACCTACCCTCGGAATGTGACTTTGCGCAAGGCTGTGTGACCGCTATTTATAGTGGGTCACCGTGGTGACACAGTTACCTTAATGTGCAATAATACAGTAACGGACAGAGTGTTTAATGGTAGCAGGAGATGGCTCAGTGAGAATGAGAGGTGTGTGTATGTGTGTTCCCTAACCTGTTTGCATATTAAGTCTCTGGAGTTTCCCTTAAGAAGACAGTTTTATTTTAATCAACAATAAATCCTTCAGCTGTCTAATTTTGACTACTATCCTCTTAACTTTTGCACTTCTACTATTTGTTTACTTTTGGGTGTTTAAATAGACTGTGGACAGCACCCATCAGCATCCATCTGTAATTGTGGTGAACTTCTAGAAGAGCCACAGGCAGACGGAAAGGGTTGGCTTGTTTTTATCCACCATCATTTCATGACCCCAGGCCACATGCAGAAATAGCACCGTGGCTTGTAAGAAGGCTTTGGTCGCTGTCTGTGACTGAACACTGAAATAACACACTCAGACATGCTCGTATGCATTATTTTGCTCTTTCTAGTACACACTACGTACACACACATGCTCAGGCGTTGTCTTGGTATCTTTCCTGTTTTTTTTTTTTTTATAAGAAATATAAATGTACATATTTACCACAGAATGGACTTAAACACACTCTTATTCTCAAATTCTAAACACGAAAAAAGCCTCTATAACAGATAATACCCTCTTAACGCAATGACCTTATGTAAACATACAAACCAGACCACCAAGATATACATCTTCATCAGATTCTGTCAGTTTTCAGGCCTTTTTTCTCACAGTAAACCCTGACTTGGTTTCAACATTTCTAAAGTTGCAACATTCTTTGGTTCATTTCTTGGCCCCACTAGAGTGAGCTTTCCAGGGGAAATGCCCAGGGTATTTTGCTTGAAAATGGCATTGAATAGAGGCAAAGTAATATCATTAACGTAACAAAAATGTCCACTTGAACCTAATAAAATAGACATTTCCGTAATGTTTTGCACAGAATCAGAAAGTCTGTTGTATTTGTGTTGAAAGATCCTCTTTGTATGAGTGGTTGTTTCCCTAAAAACTGGCACCCGGAGTATCATTTGATTGAGGCCACATGCATCCTCTGCAGACATATTTCCTGCACTGCATCCTGTGTTAGAGAAGTACCATAGAAAAGAGACTTGCACTCTGAACTCTGTGAGTTCTTTCAATCCCTTCTCTCTTCTCCCTCTTCCCTCCCCTGAACCCACTCGTCCCTGTGGTGCATTATCCCCCCACTTCCTCCACCTTCTCTTCCTGCCACTCCTTCATTCTCTTAATTCCAATTCCTCTCATTCCTGGCTTGCTTGTCTCTCCGTCTGGCTCTCTTCTTTTTCTCCAAATCCCTTATCACCACTGACCTTTCTCCACTGTCTCTCTCCCACTCTATCCCCTTGCATCTCCTGGCTGCCTTCTCTCTCCTCCTCCGTGCCCTCTGCACTCCCTGTCTATCTCTACAGCTGGAGGCTAGAGAGGGTGCTGGTTTGGTCAGTGGAGGGGTCCAGTCAGCCGCCGGTCCTCGATCTGTGGCGTCACGGAGTGCTCGAGAGCAGCACGGCGAGACATCGTCTCTCCGCCGGGAGAGGGAAGAGCAGCGGAGGCTCCTGGCGGACACACACTCCACAGCCATGGACCTACGCTGTCGCCTGGAGCACAACGAGAGGGACTGGGTGAGGGAGAAAGCCGAGCTGCTGGAGAAGTTTGATTTGGAGAGGAGGGAATGGGAGTGCCAGCTGAAGGACATGCAGAGAAAAATAGAGGAGGTAACTGTCTGAATTATAATATTTCTGCATTTTCTACTAGTTTTATTAATTGGCTTGGGGTTAAGGCTGGATTTAGACAGCCTTAATTAAATACAATTTATTTAATTATTAAGTATAATTGAAGGTACTTGTACGTTACCAACTTTGTATTGGGTATAATTGAAGGTACTTGTACGTTACCAACTTTGTATTGGGTATAATTGAAGGTACTTGTACGTTACCAACTTTGTATTGGGTATAATTGAAGGTACTTGTACGTTACCAACTTTGTATTGGGTATAATTGAAGGTACTTGTACGTTACCAACTTTGTATTTGGTATAATTTAAGGTACTTGTATGTTACCAACTTTATATTAAGTGTAATATACACATTGTGCTTCATTTCTTTCATATTGTACATTTCCATTCACTACATTGACATATGTAGTTACTTTACAGATTCAGATTATTAGAATACAAATAAATAAATAAACATTTATATATATAATTGTAGGTAAAAGAATCCAGCAGCAGTAAATACAAAAGCTTCACCATAACAGCTGTAATGAACACATTAATCATGTATCATAATCTAGTCATTCATATATATGATTCTGAAATGGGCAATACTTTTGTGGATGTGGATACCGATACTTTTCTTAAGTACTTTCTTAATTATACTTGTACCAGAGTATTTGAGTATTGCTACTTTAACTTAAACAAGAGATCTGGCTTCCCCATCACCACTGGATTTAGGTAAAAGTAAGGCAAGTGGAAAACTAGATCAAGTAGAACCATTTCCAAACTTGTGAAATACTTTATTTTGTGTAGGATGTATGGCTTCCCATGCACTGAGCAGAGTGTAACACTTCCCTCCTACACATCCTGTTCAGCATCAACACTGTCAAAACAATATCCCTGATCAGGCTGCAGAGTGAGGAAAGGAAGGAGTGGCTCTTCCATTTCTCTGATCTCTGTACTGAGACAGAGGCAGTGATTGAGACGGCACCTTTTAAAAGGGAGAAGCATTTAGTTCTCTCATTGTACATGTCTAGTAGGGCTGTGCGATTATGGCAAAAATCATAATCACGATTATTTGGGTCAATAATTGATTCACGATTATTTTGACGATTATTCATCGACCATTTATTGAACTTTAAAACAAATCATATTTTACCAATAAACAAGATCAACAAATATGTTGGAGCGCACTTCCAAAACCATACTAAACATATATTAATATGATAAATAAAAATAAATTAGACCCAAATAAATTAAATCAAATATGATGCAGTGCACTGTCACAACCTACTGAAAACTCCTTAACATATAGCCAACATGTTGGTAAAACATATTCAACATATTCCACTCAGTTAAACGTTGAAGGCTGGCCAACCGTCATGGTCCAGAAGTAACAGGAAATAAATGTTGAACTACAATTTAAGACCAAATAAAAATGTTTATGCCACCATGGCAAATGCTGGTAGGGCTGCTCGTGTCATCTCTTAAAGATGTTTTGCAAGAAACACCAGCCTGTTTACATGGTCTGGTTTCAGAGATGAGCGCAGGCAGGTGACGATATTGCCACCTGTACTGAAGACCCTCAGCCACGCCCGACACATGGGGTGACGCCGGCCAATCACAAAGCTTTGATGCGTTCAAGTGCATTATTCTGGCACAGGAAGATTATGTTACAGGACATAAAACAGAATATTGTTGTTCTATTTTTAGACACATCTCGCGATCGACTGGTTGGGCACCCCTGGGCTAGACCATAGCTCTGTTGTGGTAGCAAAGTAGTCAGCTGAAGCCACATCTCTCTCAACTTCCCCACGGCATTTGTCACATAGTGCAGGCAGCGCAGACCTGCTGAAATAATACCGAGACGGCATCGCGTAACGCGTGTCCAACGTGTTGACAAGTTGCTTAAAGCCCTGGTTGCTAACAGTGCTAACTGGGCACATATCTTTAGCGATGTGGAATGTAATGGCACCTGTAATATCTCTGTGTCTCTGCGAGCTCGTCGCGTAGTCATCCTGAATCGATGACTGTGATGATGTGGTGGATGAAGTCGAGCGGGCATCTGCTTTTTGTTGTATTACTGCCCGGTCGTATTGCACTTTGTGGTTGTATTTCAGATGATTAAAGAGATTGGTTGTGTTAGCGTGTGGTGCCAACACAACCTGGTAACAAATCCTGCACTGTACTTTATTTTGCTCCACGTCGGACTCCTGAAAGCCAAAGTACTTGCAAATAGTGGAAATAGTTGTACCCTTCTTTTTAACTAGTTGCTGCTCTTGTTCTGACATCTTCGCTCGCGCTGAACACTCACAACACATGTCACTCCCACGTGGCCGAGTGGGCTTTTAGGGAGGGGCGAAAGCGCACCCAGCAAAATAATCGTATTTTGTCAATTATGCTGTTTTCATAATCGTCGCAAGCCATAATCGTAATCGCGATTAAAATACGATACAATTGCACAGCCCTATGTCTAGTGACATTAAATGATTGTATTCTATGACCTGGAGTGATGTAGACGGAGAAGCTGGCATGAAACAGAAAGACCTTTACAAGAGATAGTCAAAAGGCCAGCACAGAAAAGAGTTTTCTTTCACAATCAAACTTTATTTTCACATCTTTTTAAATAGAACGGAGAACATTGATTCAAACAGCGCTCTCATTATTCATGCATTTTTTTTTCATGGAAACTTATTTTTGGGAAATATGCCTGATCATGTGAGCTGTCCTTATAATAAAGT
Source organism: Gymnodraco acuticeps (assembly GCF_902827175.1). Lineage (NCBI taxonomy): Eukaryota > Metazoa > Chordata > Actinopteri > Perciformes > Bathydraconidae > Gymnodraco > Gymnodraco acuticeps. The sequence goes on from NW_022992090.1 coordinate 1,880,120, forward strand.
TGTTGTGTGAAAATGGTGGTTTATATGGGAAATAATGGAAAGTATAAAAGGATTAGGTTAGGCAGAAAGGGAGTCAAGAGCAAACAAATGGCCCATAAAGAGGTACAAACATAAAGAAAAGAGTGAAGCATGTGTGGTAACAATGCCTGAGTCAAAATGTGACATGGAGCAACTTACTGTTTTTAATAAGGCAAGCCGTACAAAAGTAGTTGGACTTAGTGCAAAGGCACTGTAACAATTTGCTATGAAAAGAACATGTGGCTCACATTCGTCCCTCTGACCAGAAATGAGAGGAAAACAGCAGAGGACTAAAAGGCACTATTTCATCTAGAAATCACGTGATGGGAACGGAGCCCAGTAAACATGAAATGCTTACTATTTTGGGATCTCATGGCAGGAAGCCAGAGGTTACCCAATTGTAGTGAAATCATTCTTTGAATGTTTTTTTGTAATCCTCTGTGGGCTAAATATGTTCTTATAATTAGTTGCAATGCTGTCTCCTCATCCCAAATCTATTTGTGAGTGTGGAATAATACAATATTGCACTGTTCGTATAGTTTTATTAGGACATTATTTATATTGTGTGACCTTTGTTCTAGACTCATATTTTGTATATCCTCTCATTATAACCATTCAGCAAGACTAGAGGCATTATGAACAAAAATACTTTGACTGAGGTGTACATTTCTGTCTTATAGATGATCTAATCATTTCATCAGACAAATGTCAATGCATAGTTTTTGTTCCTAGCTGCAGCAAAATACAATGTAGAAATTCCCCCTTAAAAAGACATTTTAGATTACAAAAGGACCATTCTGGGACTACCTTCATTCTCTCCTCCTGTTTTCCAGCTGTACTGTGACGTGGGGACCAAGCGAGAAGAAAGCGGGCTGGACAGTGGGAGGCAGCAGGACGATGATGCTGTTCACAGACTCAGCATCCGCTCGTCCAGCACCGGCTCCAGTGTGCTTAGTGACAGCGAGCTGCTCAGCAGCAGCAGCAGTCACCCGGAGTCCATCACACATCCACCTTTACCCAGTTTCAGTGGCAACAGAAACAGCAGCAGTGAATTTGTCGGCAGAGACGGTCACCACACCTCTTGCTTACACGCAGACAGCCTGAATACATATGTTGATGCTCAGTTCACTCAGAATGTCCACTCACAACCTGAGCTGCTGGAGGAGTTAAGATACAGAGGCACCTGGCAGAAAGACTCAGACTATGATAGCAAGAAAGCTGTGGATATCATGGAGTTGGATGCTATGTTTCATGGAGCTCCTGGCAGCGGAGAGCAACAGAAAAACGTCTCAAATGTCACTGAAGGCAATGTCCATGTTAGTCCTGAAGAAAGCCTTCATTGGGCAGAGCTGAGTTACGGAACTGAGAAGAAGAGGAACACCACTGCTCTCAATGCTGTGAGTGTTTGAAACTATTTCTCTATTTGTTAAAAACAGACTACAGTTAGAATCATTGGTGTGGTCGGCATTCCTTTGCTTGTCTTTGCCTGTATATGTATTTCTGTCATTCCTTGGCTCTTTGAACACATAATCCCCTTTATCTTCTTCATCTTCAAAGTTGTATTTGTACAGTTCTTCAACAATACACAGTATCCATCATGTGTGACTCTTCTCCCTGTGCTCAGGCTCTGAAGGAGATAGCCCGTGTCAGCGAGGAGCTTTGCAGCTACCAGGATGAGATCAGAAAGAAGAGTGGGGATAAGAGGTAAATAATTCCTCTCTGCTATGTTCCCGTCCTGTCGTCAGAAGGGAACGATGGTAATCACTGTGTCTGTTTTGTCTTGATGCTCTAGCTATAAGACCTAACGCATTTCATTCCCTTCAGGACTCGATCTGAATCCCTGATCTTACCTGAGGAGCGCGACAAGTTGTTCAGTCACGATAAAACCCAACTGGAGGTGGGTGATCCTCCCTGCGACCTCAGCCAGATTTACGATGACTTTCGGGCCTTGGAGAGGGAGAACTGGATCACCATGACACCCGATAACACTTGGCGGGATGACAGAGGGCCGAGCAAATCCTGGAGAGCAGCTGATCCAGACAGCTACCGAGAAACACAGACGAGCCCTGAACTACTCTTTGAGGTCGATACAGAGGCTCCACCCATCCCTCCCCGCATCACCTCCTGGATTCAGAGCTCCCCCACCCACTCAGACACTGAACTCTACATCCCAGAATCCCCCATGGCCACAATAGAGAAGTGCCAAAGCCCCTCTGTAATCGTGGATAAAAAATGTAGCAGCCCGTCTATTGTCAGGAAGTTCGAGGCTATGCTGCAAGAAAACGAAGGCAAAGTTTTAAAAGACGGCGTCGTAGCATCCTGCGCTGTGCCTACTAACTCTGAACGTTATATGGGCTGCTGCCACAACCGCTGGTCCTGTGATGGAAGCAAGTTTACCGGCAACAAGCTGTCCACATGCGGGACTGTCCAGAAGAGCTTCTCTGAAGTCAACATATTGACTGCTGGAAAAAATGATTACTGCCCAGGAAACCATAAAAGCCCCGAGCTACAAATGCCTCCGACTGTCAAAGAATTACCTTTAGATCTGCTCTTGTCCTCTCTTGACATACCGCCTGCTGCCCCTAACCTCAAGGGCTCCAGAAGAAACATACTGCTGGAGCAAAAAACTGCCGAGTTCAACAGGACGTTGTTTCAGGCTGAGATGGGCCGTGGCGTAAAGGAAAAGGACCGTTTAACAGCAGCAGATGTTGGCAGCCAACCAGTCTTTCCACCAACTTCGGCATCAGATGAGATTTTACCTCCCAGTGAGAAGCCATGTCAGCCACATTGTACTGGTGTCACCACTACAGTCATTGGTATGCATCCTGATGTCATATTATCTCCCTCCACCTCAAATGCAACACCTCAGAACCACAAGGTCCAGCCAAGGAAAATTAGATGTAGTCCTGAAGGTCAAGAGGTCAGAATGAAGCAAGAAGTGCCCTCTGAACCTTCATCCGAACAGATTAAAGTCAGGGAGGCTGCAACAATCATCTCCCCTGCAACCCGTTCTGAGGTCACGCACAAAGTTTCTACAGCGAGCAGTCCTTCCAGGAAAACCCATCACAGAGCGGCTACAGAGCCTCTCTTCCCTGAGCCTGCAAACACCCAGCCACGTCAGAATGGGGACATTTCCAGCTCCAAGAATGGGAATCCCCATGGAGCCAAGTGTCAGTCAGTCTCACTCCAGACACAGCCAGGGCAGCAGGTACAGCAGAAGCCTGCTCCTGCCTCCCAGTCGGACTCCTCCAGGCCCGGGCCTCGAATGATGAACGAGCATCCCTGGAAGGCCCTCACTCTGGCTGCATACCCACGGCCCGAGGGATCCAGGTCCAACTACGGGGCGGTGGAAAGGATTCTGAAGAATTACGAGAGCGCAGCCCGGGCTCAGCTGAACCAGAGCCAGCCAAACAAGCCGGCTTTGAGTCCAAACGCCTGCGTTGGGCAGGACATAGAAGTGGACATGCTGGACATGAACCCTCTGCACTTACCCCCCACTCTGAGACACACGCAGAACTCACACAGCTCACACACCACACACTCACAGCTCGGCAGCTACAGCAACATGTGTGTGGAAGAGGTACATCTAACAGTGCAGGTGGGTAGAGTCTGAAATACAGTCTGTATTCACACTGTCACATATAAGCATTGCAACTGTGCTATTCCCTGTTCAGATGTTAGCATTTAGAGGCATTCTCTTGGAATATCATCCGTAAGTCTGCATTTTGTTTTACCCTAATTGAGTCAAATATATTTTTAAGGCCAATTAAACCTGTGGACCTGGGTGAACCCACACATTTAGTTCTGTTTTATTTCTTTTTGAAACACTAAGCAATTGCCCTTGACTGAGGACAGCTCCGGTGGGAATGTTGTTTATTTCTGGTATGTGCTAAGAGACAGAAGCGGGCCAGAGCCTCCATTATTATCGGTGCATCTGGGCCATTCCATTGCTTAAAGGAACTGGCATCCAAAGTACTTGGCAGGAGGTTTCTCACCCTCATCAACGCGTCTTTCATCTCCCATTCCTTCCACGGGCCCCACAGTAGAAGTGTTTTTCTGGCCTTTGTGTGGTAATTACAGAAGTATCTGCAAGGAGCCAGCTGACTAAATGCCCTTGGCATAGCAGTGAAATGAGAAAGCTGAAGCGATTACGCCGCTTTAAATTCACGCAAATAGAAAAATCGTGGGGGCAATTATCAAGCCAATTTTATTTGACCTCATGAAAAGAATGTAATCTGAGGAGCGCACTTGGGTTTAACCTCAACCGAGGAGCGCTGTCCAAAATGAAATGCTGGAGAGTCCTGCCAAGTGGCAGCAGAGCCATGGTTTCAGATATTCCACTTCAGACTCTTCCCTCCCTACCAAAAGGAATGGGATCTACCTGTGTGACCTTTGTGAAATATGCCTGTTGTTTCCCCTAGGCCCAAGAAGACTTCAGATGGAACACGTGACAAAATGTAAAGTATCTTAGTGTGTTTTTAATTGTTGATAGAACGGTGTGATAATCCTAAATGGTAATTCATTTGTTTGTCAACAGGACAACAAAGACACCTCCGACTCCTCCTGCGCTCAGAAGAACTTCTCCAGGCCTGCCCGTCCTGCCAACCGACGCCGCCCCTCCCGATGGGCCAGCCGCTCCCCCACCTCCTCCTCCTCACCCTCCCCCTCTCCCTCCATCACCCCCGTTGTGCAGCCATCCTTCCCCCTTCACAATCACAGTTCCTCTTTTACCTACTCACATGCCTTCCACATAGAGACTGTCATTATTTGATAACCTCTGAACACTTTTCATTACTGTTGTACATACCAGACCCTTGTTCACTCCTACAGACTCAGAAGTGCTTTAGTTTTGATTTCACTCAGTTTTTAGAATGTACAGTATGTGGCATCCAGTGGAGCCTAACTGAGCAAAAAAGGCAAGGAAAGGATCTGAAGCAGCTTCACGTATTCAGCAGTATGCTTGGCTTCATGCATAGCCTCAGTGGAGTGAACACATCACGCTCATTCATTCGTGCCTACCATCTGAATGGACGTCCTACGCTCAGGATTCTAGCCTTGACTAGTGTACCCTCCACTTCTGTCTTATATATACTGTATCAACAAAGTGATGCTTGCTTATAGTCAAATGATCCCAAAAACTTCCAGCCAAATGAAATCCAGAATGATGTATTTACTAGTACTGTATTTTGTAAATTGTGTGCAACATGTTTTGTCTGCTTTTTTGCACAAAATATGCTGTTACACACACAATATGCTGTGTCATGGTGGTAGAGCAGAGATTTCCCTTAAGCACCTCTCTGTGTGCTGAACCAACTGTTGATTTCTGCCTTCTTCAATATATTACCCACAATACATGCCTGGACCGTACCTTGACGTAAGCTTTGCATTCACGACTGGCTTTATTTTTTTCTCATGATCACAGTAACAATAAATGTGAGGTTTTTTTTATAACTTTGTACCAAAGCCTGGTTTCCTTGTATGCATTTTCCTCATTTAAAAATGTAATGCATTGTTATCACATTTGATTTTGCTTTCCCCCCATTGCTGATGTTTTCCAACATCAATCATGAGAACCTTCTTTTGTGCATAGCAGTGATTACCATGCTTATGATAAAAAGATTAAAAAGCCTTTTTCTACTTTTACTAACTCTGAATAGTCACATATCAGGACATTACTCAGCTGAGTAGTACAGGTTTTGGGTCAAAGTGATGAATCATATCATGATGAAGGTGATGCCTTTGCTGTTCTTCTTGTGTAATAAACTTAAGGACTGAATGATTTCTCCTCTTGTTTACTTCACAAATTAGTTTTTTTATTCGGCTGACTGACAAAAAAGTGATTTCTAGGCAGCTTAAACCCATCTGTCTAGCGTGACTGTGAAAACAGCATTATTATAAAGTCATATTTCAAACTCGCTTATTATAATTGTCTCCAATTATCTTCAGTAAGTGTTAGGAGTTTAGGCAAGGCAAGTTTATTTATATAGCACCTTTCAACACTAGGCAATTCAAAGTGCTTTACAAAAATGAAAGACATTCAGACAAAGGCATTTAAAAACAGTAAAAGATAATAAAAGAAAAAATACATGAATAAAAAGTACATGGATCAAAGTTACAGTGCAGTCTAAGATATGAATAGTTCAATTAAAAGCAGCGACAAAAAGAAAAGTCTTCAGCCTGGATTTAAAAGTAGTCAGAGTTGCAGCGGACCTGCAGGTTTCTGGGAGTTTGTTATAGATATTTGGAGCATAATAACTGAACGCTGCTTTACCATGTTTAGTTCTGACTCTGGGGACAGAAAGCTGACCAGTCCCTGAAGACCTGAGAGATCTGGATGGTTCATAATTTAGCAGGAGGTCAGAAATGTATTTTGGGCCTAAACCATTCAGTGCTTTATAAACCAGCAGCAGTATTTTGAAATCTATTCTTTGACACACAGGAAGCCAGTGTAAAGACTTCAGAACAGGAGTGATGTGATCCACTTTCTTAGTGTTAGTGAGGACTCGAGCAGCGGCGTTCTGAATCAGCTGCAGCTTCCTAATAGATTTTTTAGTGAGACCTGTGAAGACACCATTGCAGTAGTCGAGTCTACTGAAGATAAAGGCATGGACAAGTTTTTCCAAATCCTGCTGTGACATTAGTCTTTTAATCCTAGATATGTTCTTTAGGTGATAGTAGGCTGATTTAGTAACTGTTTTAATGTGACTGTTGAAACTGAGGTCAGAGTCCATGACTACACCTAGATTTCTGGCTTTATCTGTTGTTTTGAACATTGCAGACTGACGCTCAGTGCTAACTTTTATACGTTCTGCCTTGGCTCCAAAAACCATTACCTCAGTTTTGTCTTTGTTAAATTGGAGAAAGTTCTGACACATCCAGTCATTGATTTGTTCAATGCACTTACTCAGTGTTTGAATTGGAGAATAGTCTCCTGGTGAAATGGTTATGTAAATTTGTGTGTGTCATCTGCATAGCTATGGTAACTTATTTTTTGTTGTTTTTCATTATCTGAGCCAGTGGTAGCATGTAGATGTTAAAGAGAAGAGGCCCCAAGATAGAGCCTTGAGGAACACCACATGTCATATTTGTCAACTCAGATGTGTATTTACCTATAGAAACAAAGTTGTTTCTGTCCTTTAAGTAGGATTCAAACCAATTTAGAACTGTTTCCAAAAGTCCCACCCAGTTTTCCAGTCGGTCTAGTAATATGTTGTGGTCAACAGTGTCAAACGCAGCACTGAGATCTAATAATACTAACACTGAAGTTCTGCCACTGTCTGTGTTTAAGTGGATGTCATTGAAGACCTTTACAAGAGCAGTCTCAGTGCTGTGGTTTGGACGAAATCCTGACTGGAACACATCCAAACAGTTATTTAAATGCAAGAAATTACTCAACTGTTGAAAGACTACTTTTTCAATGATTTTATCTAGAAATGGGAGGTTTGATATGGGCCTGTAATTGTTCATTACTGAAGCGTCTAGATTTAGCTTTTTTAAGAGCGGTTTAATGACTGCAGTTTTCAGGGCCTGTGGAAAAACACCTGAGTGAAGAGACTTGTTTACTATATGAAGTAGATCTGAGGCCATGCAAGGAAAAACATTTTTGAAAAACCCTGTTGGAATAATATCAAGTTAGCAGGAGGAGGATTTCAGAAGTTGTATAATGTCCTCTAGGTTTTTATCATTAATCTGATGGAATTGTGTCATGATGTCTGAATTGATATTAGGTGGACAGAGACAAAACATTTGCTGTTCCTGATGCAGAGGCACTGACTGCTTGTCTGATTTTCTGAATTTTGTCAGTGAAGAAGGAGGCAAAATCATTGCACGCCCTGGTGGATAGAAATTCAGAGGCTTCTGACACTGGGGGGTTAGTTAGTCTGTCGACGGTAGCGAACAAGGCACGTGCGTTGTTTTTGTTTTTGGCAATGATATCAGAGAAGAAAGACTGTCGGGCAAATTTAAATTCCAAATTATAAAGGCCAAGTCTCTCTTTATAGATTTCAAAGTGCACCTGGAGATTTGTTTTTCGCCACCTGCGTTCAGCTTTTCGACACTCTTTTTTTTCTGCTCTCACGGTCATGGCCTTTCTCCATGGAGATATTTTCTTCCCAGTCACTTCCTTTACCTTAGTTGGAGCAATGGCATCTATAACATTTTTAATTTTTGAATTAAAATGATTTACTAGCTCATTTACTGAGATGTTAGCAGGGGCAAGTGTGGAAGAAAAATTCTGAGTAAACATTTCCCTAGTGTTTTCAGTTAAATATCGCTTTGTGGTTACCTCTTTTTGAACATTTTTGTGAACAGAAATAGAGCTCTCAAAGAAAACACAGGAATGATCAGAGTGCAACATCAGTCACCACAACCTCAGAGATATTCAGACCCTTTGAGATAATTAAGTCCAGAGTGTGCCCCTTATTGTGCGTGGGCTCGTCACATGCTGAGTCAGTCCATAGCTATCAAGAACACAAAACAGTTATTTAGCCCCTCTGTCCTGGGGGTTGTCAACATGGATGTTAAAATCACCAACAATGACTAGACGGTCAAAGTCAATACACACTATAGACAGCAGTTCAGTAAAGTCATCAAAAAAGCTTGCACAGTATTTGGGTGGTCTATAGATATGTAGGAACAGAGCTCGAGAGGAGCATTTCAGCTGAAGGGCCACATATTCAAAATAAGCAAAGTTCCCATAAGATGTCTTCCTGCATTGAAGGGAATCATTGAACAAAATAGCAACTCCACCCCCTTTCTTATGCATTATTTCCTGACTCATAAAACTAAAGTTGGGAGGGGTTGATTTGATAAGAACAGCTGCACTGTTATTTTGTTCAATCCATGTTTCCGTTAAAAACATAAAATCGAAATTGTGCTCAGTGATAAAATCATTGATTAAAAATGTTTTACCTGCCAAAGACCTGACATTTAATAAAGCTAGTTTAAGTTTGTTAAACACACTATCAGTCAGGTTTTTTGTAACAAGCTGTGGGTGACATGGAATCACTTCTAAATTTGATAAACTCACACAAACTTTTGAGCGCTTCCTGTGTCTAAGCTGATTCACCGCTCTTAATCTATTACCTATCAACACAGATATCGGCAAAGCTACTGGCAGGCAGGGCCCCGACATGTCCTGGAAAGAGTTGAGAGTGCCATACGCCCTTGAGCCTGGACCCAGCACATATCAGTAAGAGTTCGCTGCGTTTTGTACACACACATCCTTATCAGGCTTCGGAGACTGCAGATGCTTTCTTGAAGGGAGGGGAGGTGGTTGACGTAGGCACGGTTATGGAGACGGGGGAGATGGTGCGGGGGTAGAGGACATGCTGCCAGGGGGGGAGGTGGTTGACGTAGGCACGGTGATGAAGACGGGGGAGATGGTGCGCGTCTCTGCAGTGATTGTGGTGGGCGTCGTTGAGGAGCGGGGGTAAAGGACATGCTGCCAACCCTGCGTATCGCCTTAGTTTGGTCTTTGAACTCCAGGAAGGAATCGGTGCCAACCCTCTGTATCTCCTTCATGTGTTCAGCGATCTCCAGGAGGGTGGGCGAGGGTGAAAGGGTGAACGGAGAGTAGAGAGAGCTGTGGGGTGAAGGAGGAGTATCCTCAGAGGTGATAGGGGGGGTGAAGGGCGGTGGAGACTCCTCCATTTGTCTCCCATAATCAAGACATTCCTCAGGCGGGTGCAGTGATAGATTTTCAAGGTTTTCTGCGCGATGTGTTGTGTCTTTCTCTTGTTTTGATTCCTCTTGTTGCTTGTCCTTGGCAAAGGGAACAGATTGATGACGTAGGCAGTTGAATACGTTAGAGATAAACAATTTCATTCCTGATTTGTTCAGACAAACTCCATTTGCCTTAAAAAGATGTCTGCGGTCCCAGAAAAAGTTAAAGTTGTCAATAAAATGGACAGAATGGTCAGTACAGACAGTTGAAAGCCAGGTGTTCAGTGCAAACAATCTGCTGAATCTCTCCACTCCTCTTCTGACTGGCGGTAGAGGGCCACTGATGAACACCTCTGCATTTAGAGAGCTGACAGTTTCCAACAGACATTTAAAGTCTTTTTTCAGCACTTCTGACTGTTGTTTCACAACATAATTTGTTCCAATGTGCAGTACCACATTTTTCACAGTTGGATGTTCAGCCCCAATATGCAGGATCTTCTCAGCCAAGTTTAGAACTATATGCTAAACTGTGCCACTGCTGCAGGCCTCTTCAACCCTTATCCTACAATAGGGACTGTCATGAAATAAGTTCTCAACATCAATCAAACATGGCACACAAAGTATTTCTACATCCAGAAGAGTACTCGCTAAGATGAAGCACCAGAACCAAACGTCTGTCTGGCTACTTTAATCTCCTGATGTCAGATTGATGGCTCCATCACTTTGATAGAGTTTGATGTCTGCGTATGTATTCCTCCATAAATGCATTCTGTTCCCCAAGAAAACTTGGTGTAATGAAGACCGTTTTACTTATTCATGTAACTCTTCGCTTCTATGAAAATACCTGTCTTTCATATTTTTCCTGCGCTGTCTGGAAAACAAATCACATTTCAACACACACACACTCACTTACATAAACATGCAAATGAACACACACGCAAGCTTACACATCCTTGGCCCTGAGCGGCACGGACACCTAACCCCTCACCCTGAAACCTGGCACCCACATGTCTGACGGAAATAACAGGTGCGACAATGTTATGGTGCCAGAAATCCTACCCTGGCGCTGATATAAATATAAATATTGTCATCCTCTCTCTGATGCCTAGCGCTGTGTTGGCTGTCTCACACTGTTTCCCTGTGTCAAGGCCGGGCAGCAGCCTGGACTCCCAGGACTGGCCTGTGGTCAAGTCTGGAGATTTCCAGATGCTCAAACCATTTATATAACCAGTACTAACTGTTTTGATTCCAGTGCTGCTGAAAAACACAATAACACAGGAAAGAATTTATGGGGCAATCTGTCTTTTATCTTGCAAATATAGGACTGTAGGTTCAGCCAGAGACAAGGGGCTAATAAGACTTTTATACTCATCCTCTTACAACCTTGAGTAAAATCATTTAAAAATCTATTTACATTTTGGCTACTTGTTTCCTCAGTACACATAGTAATGCTTGATTGGCCTCCAAAGAATCTCTAAGTAATCATTAGCACTATGACTCTGCAGTTAATGGCCAAACATGACTCGACATTTTTAGTCATTATCTTTTCAGAATATTTTCTTTTCATGTCAAAATACATTGAAGTCATATTAGATCACTTAGGAATGATCTTTGAGACTTTTTCAGTTTTTAATAAACTAGTTTGAGTAAATATCCCTTTTGGTATACGATTTCTTCCCAGCTATGGTATCAAATATGCACTTTATCTTTAAATGTTCACTCACTATACTATCCACAGGAATTCTAATTAGCAGTTTTAGTTGTTGACTAATGTCTGGACATCATTTGTGATACTTCCTTAGTGTGTGTCAGTATACATTGGAAATGTTGCTCGGCCCTCAAGCCTCTCTGCAGTGCAAGGCCCAACAGACTCATCATATTTGGTCACACACAGAGATAAGGGTCACATGAGATTCCTTACGAATGAATTTAAGTATGTTTTTTTACTTTTTGTACATGGTCTCTTGGTTTTGCTTTGTGAGTTGCTTTCAACATGTCCCAGTTGCTGCTGGAAAAGTAGGGGAGACCAGGGACAGTTGCAACACGGGTCGGTTGTAACACCTTCAATATCTCCAATCACAAACAAGCTAGAGTGATGAAACTCACTCTGCACATGCGCAGTTAGATGGTAAGATCGCTAAGAAAAAAGGAGCCACGTTTGAATTTCTCGCGTAAGATATCAGCAAAAGTGTGTTTCTGAGGTAAAATATTAATATTATATATATATATATATGATGTATTTTTTGGATACTGTCTTGAGTTCAAATGTCTAGGAATCCAAACTAGTATTATTAGAATCACTGTTTTGTAAGCTACAAATATAACTAGCTAAATATGGGTCAAGCTAGCAATCAGGCAGGTTCACAGGGGGTGGAGCAAGACTGGTGGTCCTGGGACGGTTGTAACATGGCACATTTACAATGATGGCTAATTTGCTTGAATGATCAGTTCATTCAAGCATACAGTTGTATTGTTGATTGGTGTGCATTGTCCCTGTAAAACTAAACAGAATACAATAATGTACAGTAGGCCTAAAGTGTGTGTGTGTGTGTGTGTGTGTGTGTGTGTGTGTGTGTGTGTGTGTGTGTGTGTGTGTGTGTGTGTGTGTGTGTGTGTGTGTGTGTTTACAGTATGCCAAATGTCAGAAAGAGGAAGACAGACAGGGGAGTGCCACTTGCTCTGCTGCAGAGGGCCTCAAATGAAGTTGAGAAGGACAAATCCTTCAGGGAAGTGGCAAAGTCCCTGGATATATGCCATGTCACCCTGTACCGGTTCCATACAAAGAGGCTGAGGTTGGAGAGTCAGGGATCACAAACACCCCAAAGAGTAGGCTACTGGACACCAAAGAAGGTGTTCTCAACAGAGCAGGAGATGCTTTTGAGAGACTACCTGATGGAGGCAGCTGATTTATATTATGGTCTCAGCTCAAAGGAGGTAGGTCCACATAATTAAGCTAGAAGCACCTCTCAGAGAACAGTTTAATCCTTCACAGAGGATGATGCTGTGTGTGTTATCTGTTATCCTGCTCATTGTTTGTTGGGGGATGTGTGAAACCCCATTCAAATCTTGTTGCCTTAGAATTTGACAGCTTTCCCTATTTGTTGTCATGTGGTGTGAAAAAGGTAACCGTTATTAACATGTTACAACCGTGCCTGGCATGTGCTACAACTGTCCCTGTACACAAGGACAGTTGTAACAGTTGAGTTTAAAAAAAAAATACATTTGCCAACCTGTACTTATTTCATAAAACATCTTAAATATATTGTTTCAGTAGCTGACATATTGATAATGTATAGCAAAATGGCTATCCTATTGTAAATAGTTTTTTACTTATTGGGGAAAAGCCCAAAAAGTGTTGCAACTGTCCCTGGTCTCCCCTACTCATTGGCCCTCGAAATGTCTCCCGCTGGCCCTCTGCCCCCCAGCTCTCTATTGCTCCTCTCAGGAAACCTCCAGGCCCCTGAGAGTCTCTGGCACCTGCCAACCTGCCATTCTTCCTGCCCTGAAATAGACCCTCACTGGCACTTATCTGCATCTGTGTGTGTGTGTGTGTGTGTGTGTGTGTGTGTGTGTGTGTGTGTGTGTGTGTATGTGTGTGTGTGTGTGTGTGTGTGTGTGTGTGTGTGTGTGTGTGTGTGTGTGTGTGTGTGTGTTGTGTGTGTGTGTGTGTGTGTGTGTGTGTGTGTGTGTGTGTGTGTGTGTGTGTGTGTGTGTGTGTGTGTGTGCTTTCTTATCTTGGTAAGTTGGTATAGAGCCATGCTGACTGCAGCACATTCCCTGACTTCCTGTGGAGCCCCGGACAGCTGCATATCGATCCATACCCTGATGCATCACTTTAGAGGCCTCATACCCGCACGCCCACTCACTGGAACCTTTATATATACAGTCTATGACTGGAACACACACAGGCTGTTATTTCAGACAGGCCTCCATTATCAGCTGGAGTCTGCAGCTGGATCGCTGATATCCGGGTATATTATATAAGATTATAAAACAGAAGGCTGACTCTAATCAGAATGAGTGAAAGGGCTGTGCAGAGTGGAAGTGGGCATGGATGGTGAGATAATGGCTTTGGGAATTACATTTTATAAAATACTTTGTAGTAAAATAATCCCTTATACACACTTGTGGGTGACTTTAGAAATACTATGTATGCAAATGAAAGCCTGATATTTGGAGACAGGTTGCCGGCTAGCTGACCTATAGCTTAAAGTGCTGTACAGAGCATGAAGAATAGTCAGCGTGTCTGGAATGCCTGCCTTGGATGCATCCCACCGACCTTTTTGAATTCCTTCCCCTCTTTTAAATAGACCAGAGAGCGAGGTATGGACTTCTGACAGTCTTGGATACTGTACACTGTATCCTTGACCTGTTATGTCTGTAGTAAGTCATGAATGAGTTTGGTTCCACAAGGATACCCATGTAGGGAAAAATCCCTCTGATTGGTTATTACACACTCATAATGAAGGGTCAAATGTAAGGATTCACTGTGTCTGAATAGCTAGTAAATAATTACACTTTTAAGGGTATGTCCAAAAACATCTAACATGAATGAATCTTTTGCATGTATTATTGTAACCATTTCCTTCCAAAGTAGATGATTCTGTAAGTGTTTATTTAGGGGTGGTTGTTGAAAACTGAACAAGCATCGGTGAAATGTATTTATATATTTATATGCACCTGAAATTGGCCCTGATGCATGATGATTTTTGTGCATTAGGTATATTATGATTTATGATGCTATTACTTTTGTACTTTTACTGAAGATTTTAGATGCAGGACTTCTATTTGTATTTCTAATTTGATTCAAATGCTCAACCTTTTTTGAGCATCTCTCTGGAATGCTCAGTGTGTGTATGTTTTCACAAATATCTTCAGGGCTGTGAATACAGTTAGAGGATGTGTGGATAGAGGTGAAGAATGGATATGCTCCAAGTTACCATAGATCAGATTAGTGGACAGGAAGTGTCTCATCCTCCCTCTGTTTTGGCACATTTACCTTCCTTTTCCTGAATATGTTTTGGTCTTCGTATAATCACACGCGTAATAATCACACACGTAATCACACGTACATTATATATCACCAAATACAACAAACCTCAGAATGTACACAGATGCATTGGTTATACACAGAATAAGTATGGACCTTCAAGTCTGTGGCAATTTATATCTGTCTGTGTTTGCACAGTACTACGATCTCAGAGCAATTCACACTTTTTACTAACCTTTAGAACAATGTAAATCCCTTTTTTGGGATGATATTACGTGTTAGGAGGTAATGGCAAAAGTGCAAAGCTAGAACTCAACTATTGCCCATAATTCAAAAGTATGGGTGAATTTGCTTGCCTCCTAATCGTGAACTCTGTTTTGATATTATTACAACATTTAACATCTTTGAAAATAATACCTATTATGTTCATTTTAGAGACATTCAGTCCGGTTAGATAAGGCTTGGCTACAGATGAGACAAAATCCCATAGCACGTTTTTGTTTGACTTTTTGTTGACAAGACTTGGAAGTTACCAAAGTAACATGACTTTTAAAATTCAGTATGTGTAATATTAAATATGTATTAGTTCTTGTGCCAAAGAAAATGTTATTTTGATGTCTTATCTTAACACAGACACAGCATAGTGATGACAAATGTGACTACGTTAATATAAATGTCAGCTGCCCTTTGCCAAAACTGTATTATAACTCGTAGGCGTTGTTTTAATCCCACAGTCAATACAACTGAATAAGGACATGTGTGAGAGCCAGTAGACAGTAGTCTGTGTTTACACACTTGTGACAGACAAAGAGCAGAGCTCTCTGTGCAGTGCATTGGCCAATGATGTATAATAATGTTACTTTCGTGTTGCAGCATAAAGGAAAGCCTCTATTTGTAGTGCGTTGTGTAGAATGTATATGGTCCATGTAGCACGAAAACATAATGGATACATGTAATTCCTTTAATGCAAGAGTTGATATTTTGTTTTTTTCTGCTTGGTATTATACCGCCCCCCTGTGGGGACTTTGAGAAACTACATGTGTGTTTCAATTAGTTTCTTCCGAAGAGCTCTAGTTTCCGGTGGGACGAATTTCAGAGTGACACCAGGCGAATGTCAGCAAGGTTGGTGTTCGAGTCTTTTGATTCTCAGTGGTTTGTTATCATTAAACTATGGTGTCATGTTAAATATGTCTTACGAAATGTATGAGTTGTATCCGATTTTCGTTGGATGAGTAGGCTAGTGGCCTACACATTTAAGTTAGAAATGAATACTTACACCTTGTAGTTCCCAAATAAAGTTTTGGTTACAAATGGTTTAGTTTGGATGTTAGACAGTTCATAGTGTCAGCAGTCAGAGGAGTGAGAGGACACACATTTTTATTGAATGTCAGTGTTTCTTCTATTTGATTCGGATATATAGTATTCAGCATGTTAAGAATTCTTATTACTTTTCAAATGCTTCTATATCAATGCAGCATTTCATTCTTACACTGAACAGTAGGAAACTGCACTTTATATTTGATTTAAGTGCCAGTCAGTTTTATATAAATATTTGTATATACATTTTTAATTTAATGTATACTTTTTTTCAAAGCTTCTATATCTTGTGACAAAAGGACTCCACATATTTAAACCCATATTTTGTACCATCTGCATTCTGCTTCAGGATGGTTCTGTGTGCTGTGAGGCAGCATCTCCTGGGGGGCAGCCGTGGAGCCTGGGCCAGGTAAGGGAGTCTAGTCAGCATTGTTTATTACCACGCAGGTGATGGTAAACAGTGTCATAAATAAAGGAACATTAAATCTACCAAGCTGAGAAACATTAAGTCTAATAACCAAAATGCATTTCTCAGGCGCTTGGATTTGTGAAATATCAATCTATAAAAAAGTAATACATCTTTAATTCTGACACCTGATTACAATGAGTCCAAATCTGAGCTGTTTCATTCTCAGGGTTACACGTTTGTTTGTGTGGCTCTGTACCATGACCCTTCAGGCTGATGTACAAACCGGTACACTGAGGGAGTGTATTTTAAGTATTCATCAGTCACGAGCACCACAAGTATGATTTCCGTTAAGCAGTTTTGCATACCATTTATTTATACTGCAATTACACCTGCACGTTCAGTCTGATTTGAATGAATGTATCATTTAGCTTCAAGCACACATCTGATCATGTAAAGAACAACATTTCCTCTCTTTTTATTCCCGTGTAAGTGATGGATCTACATATAGATGAACTGCAATTGACAGGATATAATTCAACTTTTTGAATGTTGTTCCTATAAGGTTCCTGCAGAGACAGAGCAGGGGCTGTGTGTACTCCAGCGTCCATGGCTTCCAGCAGGAGGAGATCAGAGAGAAGCTGCAGGCCTTTCCTGGAGGCTCCATTGAGCTGCTCACACAGGAGTCTGGCCTCGCTGTGCTAACCATCAACTACCCCTCCCGCATGAACGCCTTCTCCGGTAACATGACAGGGCATTAACACTTCCTCTCAGATTTACTAGTGCAGATTTGGATTAAACTCATTTGCACACAATCATAAACAAATGACATATCATCCCAGTTCAATATTGTCACCTTTTCTTCAGGCAGTATGATGGTGGATCTGGAGGAGAGGGTGAGCCAGCTGGAGGGCTGGACAGACGGTAAAGGCCTCATAGTTCAGGGTGCCTCAGGAACCTTCTGCTCTGGATCAGACCTCAACGCTGTCAGGGCCTTAACCAACCCACAGGTAGCCCAGCAACAACATGATTTAAAGCAGTGACTTTAAATATTTTGCCTTACGAGTACCCTTTTTTCAAACCATTGATTGAACGGACAACCCCGGACAAAGTGACATATTTTATTAATATTTCACATTATATACAAGACAATTTATATATATTGTATATAATAAATATATACATGACAATTCAAGTATTAAATAACTGATAAACTGTACAATTAACCCACATTTATCTTTGTACAATGAGCCATTTGGGTTAATGTTGACAATACTATTGAATTTGAATGATTCAGATATGATTTTTTTCTTTTATCTTTAGGAGTTTTTCGTTCAAATACTTGCTGTGTCTGTTTATTGCTGCAATGTTTGCCTGTATCTCTGTACTTGTATCTTTATGTCTCATGGATGTAAACTACAGAATGTTTTTTTCTTCCTTGTAGGATGGGATGAAGATGTGTATGTTTATGCAGAATACTCTTACAAGACTACTCAGGTAAGGACTCTCTTTTTCTAATGTCTTGCAAAGGACAACGCCGACTAAATCAGCAGCAACCAGTCTGAGCTTACAAGAGTTGGAGTTTAGCTGTTATGTAATGTCCACTTCAGTACATTTACAGAAGAATGTCCTCAGTGCAGGCTGCCTATGATCTCTGTTGCTCTGGTGGAGGGGAGAGCTCTGGGAGGGGGTGCAGAACTCACCACTGCCTGCGATTTCAGGTGAATACGTACATTTATATCAGCGTTCATCTAAACGCTGATAATAATCTAACGTGTGTCTGTCATCTCTCTCATAGGTTAATGGCACCTGGCAGTGTGATCCAGTTTGTACATAAACACATGGGCTTGGTCCCCGGCTGGGGCGGTGCCGCTCGACTTGTCCGCATTGTGGGAAGCCAGAATGCACTGAAGCTGCTGGGAGGTGCTGTCAAAGTGGATCCAGAACTGGCCTTGCAGATTGGACTGGCAGAGGAAGTCCTGCAGGGGGAGGGGACGGGCACCCCCCTGCAGCGGGCTGAGAACTGGCTCAGTGTCTACACAAAGGGTCCTGCCCCAGTGATCCAGGCTGTGAAGAAGGTGGTGCTGTCAGGGAGAGAGCTCCCCCTGTCTGAGGCTCTGAGGACAGAGAAGGACGTATTTGGGATGGTGTGGGGGGGCCCAGCTAACATGCAGGCTCTGGCCAGTAAGTCCAAACACAGATGAGAGACCGTCAGCTGCTCAGATCAGCCAAGATCTTCAACTGAGACATTTGTAGAAAGCTCTTTACACATCTGAATTGTGTGGAAGAGAACTGTAACAGACTGACCTCAATAAACGATTTAGTTATAAAATGTAGACTCTGGAAATGTAGAGGCACAGAATAAAGGGTGAAACTTCATCATTTCAATAAATCAGATCACGGCATCATACTCTTATAATTAGAGATCCGTCATTATCACATACTTTAATGGTTGTGATGTATTTGATTTGTTTCTCTTAATGTGACATTGTAACAACTCTTTGGTACTGGTACTTGTGGGGGAAACTTCTGAAGCAATTGGAGTCAGAACTCAGAGAGACACGAGGAGAGCTGGAGCTTTGATGGCAAACACTGACGGGTTATTTGGAGCTTCGGCCGGAGAATTCACGAGACATGTCACGGGCCACGATCCGACCACACGGTTGAGATGCCTCAATCAATTCTGAAGCACCCTCCTGTAGTTCCAGGTTTTAACTAGTTCAGAGTGTAATAATCAACATTCTTCAATAGATAGACTAAACAGCTGCGGACACTGAATCACATTTGTTGTCGCTTATGGCTCGAGGTCATCTCCACCCTGAGAAGGATGTGTTCCAGGTGTCCCACAACAATAACTATCTCTGACGGAGAGTTGCCCGGTCATAAATGGGTAACAACAACAAAATGCAAAGATAACGGCTGCTCAAGGCTGGGCATCTGCGTCAGAGGGCGAAGGAAGACATGCAGGGCATATCATTCCCTGACAGTACTGATATTTGTTGGTAATATTGCAAACATCGTAGTATTTCCAGGTGTAAAAACTGAATTAACAGCATAAACAAAAACTCCATTGTTGTTGCGTAGGGGTTATATTTTCTCTTTACAATGAAATATTTGGCAAATCTAGTGTCAGGTGACCTTATAATGTTTTGGTTTCAGTAATACTCTTTATAATGATGCTGTATAGATGTATTAACCCTCTGGAGTCTAAGGGTATTTTCTCGATTTTTAGATGTTTTCTTAAATCACCTTTTAAATGTATTTCTTCTAACATGGCACATGTGTTACATATCAAAATGTTCAGGACAATCTCTAGTATTGCTATATATGCAAATGACTCACCTTAGAGCACTGTTTGATGAGATAAGTAGCTCAAAAGCTTAACATTTGACATCCGATTTTCGGAAAATCTTCAAAACTCTTGTGAAAACACAAATGTACTCATGTGATCGAATTGTTTTGGTGTTTTAGATTTGGTTACCAAAGTCTTAGGATTACAAAAGTAGTGACATATTTGAATTATACTGTATATAAATGTGTTATTCATGTCTAAAATGACATTTTATAAATTAAAATAAAACAGCTGTCAATCACTCTACTTTCACCACAGCAGGGACTGAGATATATCAGGACTGAATAATGACTTACATACCAAGCTTCATGTGATGTGTACACAAAAAAAGAATTGAGCATTAGAACTTTTTTTTTCAACCAACAATTTATTATAATACCAACAATGTATATAAATATAACTGCAAAATCTCACTATTTACAATATTGAACATCAGAACTTTTTTTCCTTCAACCAACTATTCATTATACATACAAATAAAAACAGCAAATACACACTTGTTACAATATTGAACACCAGAGCTTTTTTTCAACTATTTGTAAAAAACACTCCCTCACCACTCGACCCAACCATGGATAAGCGGGAGAAGATGATGGACTTTCACTCAGATTAAGTTCTCATGCCATGCCTCAAAGCAGTTGCGTTCCAGTGAGACACACAGGGCAACATCACACTGCTTGCACTTCCAAGGTGTGTCTTTTCTCTTGCCTTGAAAGTAGCAATGTTGGCATTCCCTGCGACCTGTGGTGGCCCTGTCGCTTGCTGCCTGGACATCAGCAATGGGCACAGGAAGATGAGCTGCAGGTGCCCGGACAGGAGGTGTATGGACAGGCTTGCCACAGAGCTCAGCACTCAGCTCCTCCATGAATGCTCTGTGTGTCATGGGCTTCTTCTGTTGTGACAGACAGACTTCCTTGTACATAATGTAGCTGTTTGTAGTGGCAATGTCCAGGAAATGATAAAACAGGCTCCTGTACCAGCGCATGGTCTTGTGCTTTGAAGAGTAGTACTGTATGAGCTGATCTGACGGATCAACTCCACCCATGTGTGCGTTGTACTCAGCAACAGGTGTGGGACAGGGGGTCTCTACTCGGGTCCAGGAGCCATCTCTCTGCTTCTGCCTTCTCTGCACGGTGTTGCCAGAGTATGCTTCATGGATGGTGGAGCAGACAGCTACTTCCCTGTTGTCCATCCACTTCACAAATACCAGTGGGCCCACCCTGATCCATCTTATGGAGCCTCTTTTGGATTTTTTTGTCAGGGCGTTAGTCTGTGGCCTTGGGCAGTCCTTGCGGTTCTCTCTGTAGGTCCCACAGGCAGCGAACTTTAGGGCATGGAGAGCCTTGAACAGCTTCGGGCTGGTGTAAAAATGATCCATGTAAATATGGTAACCTGTTCCGAGGTAACCTGCCTGCACCAGAGACATTACCACATCATACGACAGGCCATGTCCGGAGAGGATGTCGCTTTTACCAGTGTAAACAGAAAAGTCTATTGTGTAGCCATTCCTCGAATCAGCTATGACGAACAGCTTGAATCCCCACTTGGTTGGTTTGGCCTTCATGTACTGGGTCATTCCAGTCTTAGCCTTGGAGGCAACCATCCTCTCATCCACAGCCAGGTATTTATGGGGATGGTAAAAGGCCTTACACGCAGTCTTGATGGTGTCCATGAGGGGTCTCAATCTGAACAGTCGGTCATGGTGGGGTGTGCCCTTTTTGCTGTCGTTCTGGAAATCCTCATCAGGGTCGCTGAGATGCAAGTTCCAGGATATTGTCCTGTATCTGTCAAGCGACATGACCTGTGCTGGCAGAGGCACTGACAAAAAATGATCCTGCCTCCAGTAGTCCAATACATTGTCCAGTTTCAGCAGGGCCATGTATAGAAGCAGCCCCATGTATTTATAGAAATCCTCTACAGTCAAGTCAGTCCATTTGTAGGTTTTACCCTTTCCCATCTCCTGTGCAGCCCGCTTGTTTGTGTTGGTACAGAGTGTCTGTACTGTTAGTGCACTGAAGAACAGCTTGAACAGGTCAAGGGCTTTGTTTGATACTGTTGAGCTGAGCTGTGGCCCGGGTGTGCGAGCAGGTTGAAACCTGGAGACAGGGGGAGCAGTGTCAGGGTCTTCGCCTGTCTTCCA
The DNA here is from genome assembly GCF_902827175.1 of Gymnodraco acuticeps. NCBI lineage: Eukaryota > Metazoa > Chordata > Actinopteri > Perciformes > Bathydraconidae > Gymnodraco > Gymnodraco acuticeps. The sequence goes on from NW_022992090.1 coordinate 1,902,006, forward strand.
AGACAGTGGAGCTGGCTGCTGTGCAGGTGGGGGTGATGGTGCATGGGCAGCTGGTGGCTGTGTGGGAGGTACGTGTGCTCTACGAGACCTCTTTGCTGTCCGGGTTGATGGTGATGGCTGTGGCTGTCGTGGAGCTGAGGTGTATCTTGACCTTGTCGCAGGCAGAGATGGAGGCAGCTGTCGTGATGCTGGTCCGCTAGTCCTTGGTGGGGATGGCAGTGGTGAAGGCCCTTGATCCACGGTAGATCTCAACATGGTGGCAGGCACAGCTGGAGGCTCCTGGATAAATGTCATCTGTGGGCTGCTAGGCCCAGGCAGCTGTGAAACCTCTCTGTAAAACAAATACAAATTGTGGGACAATAATTATTACGAAGTTCAACACACACACACACACACCTATGTATTGTACTCCCCATTACTACATAGCACTCCCCACAAATGGCAGGCACACATATAAATAAATCTATGACAGTCTCATCTGTACAGAACAGTATGATCAAATAAAAATACATGTCTATAAATGTCTCCGTTGTGGGACAAATAAAGGATTATCTCATACATCTACACATGTAACCTTACTTATACACACCAAAATAACGTTTACACATAAATAAAGTTTACACAGAGTAAATCAAGAGTCTATTTTGTCCAAAGATAAAATTCATGACGAAAAAAATAAATGGCTGATGAATCTATTGTTCATTTTCGTGCTCCTCCCCACAAAATGGCAAATGCACATGTAAATAAGTATATGACAGTCTCTTCTTTACAGAACAGTACGGTAAAATAATCACAGACACACATGTAAATAAGTCTATGACAAAGTCTCATCTGTACAGAACAGTATGATCAAATAAAATACATGTCTATAAATGTCTCCGTTGTGGGACGAATAAATGATTCTTTTTATTCATCTACACATGTAACCTTACTTATACATGTCAAAATAACGTTTACACATAAATAATATTTACACAGAGTAAACGTTTACTAATCAAGAGTCTATTTTGTCCCGAGAAAAAGTTCATGAGGGGAAAATAAAAAGGTTGATAAATCTATTGTTCATTTTCGCGGTACTCCTCACAAAAAGGCAAATGCACTACAAGTTATATTTACACTTACCCATCCTCAAATGGATCCCTGCTGTCCCTGTATTCTTCTTCTTCAGAAGAGTCGAAGCCTTCAGGTTCTGATGAGCTATCTTCTTCACTGCCGCTCGCGAAAATAAAATCCAGCGCGTCCGCAACGGTAAAGTTCCTTCGAGTCATTTTCTCTATCTTCTTCACAGACTAAAAGACTGAAACTGATCGGAGACACCTGTTATATGTTTTTTTATTGGTGGGTAGGTCCTTAGATTTCTAGAGTGTCCATTGGTCATTTCAGACCGACATGGCTGCCGGCCGGCCGAGATGTCCTTGACTGACACACAAATCCACCAATCACACACAGTGTAACGCCGAATCAAGCTGCTTTGAGCGGCAATATTGGCTGCTGTGCCCTGGGTACAGTCTCACAGGAGATACTCTTGAAAAGCTACGATTCTATCGATTCCGCAGATATCTGAATCATATTTCTACTCCTTACAAGCGAAAATCTATGATTAAATACGTAAATAAATGTGCAAATGTCCACCGACTCCAGAGGGTTAAACAGTGCTGTATGATTCCATGGGTTTTATATTTTCAGCATGGATGAAAGCAAGGACCTTAAAGATGGTTCCCAATCTTCCAAATCACTTCTGTGCCCATTAGACAAGCACATGAACTCCAGGTCGCCTGAAAATGTGATTACGGTGGTGATTAGATCATGGCAGGAAGACAGCATGCAGATACTGACAGGGTATAACAAGCATGAGGCAGCATCTGTCTGTAGGACTGAGAGTAATGCTGCTTTCCTCTTTCCCTCAGGTGTGTAGGTTACTTCAGATTCCTCTGCAGTCACAGTGTGTCCTTGCTCATCCCAGCATTCTCATTCTTTCTATTCTACTGAAAAGCACGTGGGAAGTCACTAGGCTTTTTTAGAGCACAAGGCTGCAAAAAACGTTCAAATGTGCATACTTTTTCTGTCTTCAATTTCACATAATAAAATGTGCCCGTACAGTGAAAGGTCAGAGCAGGACGATTCCTGGAGGATGCCAAGCCTTTATCTCCCCCCCCAGAGGTCGTGTTCCCTGGCAGACACCCAACTGAGGCTGAAAGCTGCTGTGGTCTGAATACCTAACACCTACAAGGTGAGTGAGGGGAAAGTCACGAGTTGTATGATATAAAGAATAGCAATGACATATAGGAGAGGCTGTGCTGCATTTGTGGACATCAGTGTCAGCATATTTCTCCGTCTTACACCTGTTGGGATCTTCTATTTATAGCTAAGTCAGGAAACCACTGTCACTGTACCTCATTCTGCAATATGCAGTTTTTTTAATCCGTCTGTCTTTTAAATGTATGGTTTTATATATTATGTTATATGATTAATGCATATTAAATATCTCAGCTGTGCATGTAGTAGAAATAATAATAATCTTTTAACTCTGGAAAAAACTCGAGATGAAAAATAAGTAAAATGTTAGTGCACAATGAGCCCATTGATAGTCCTACTTATGTAACACTCAATACAATTCTATATTAAATATAAAATGACCAGAACGTATACTAATAACCAGAGACATGAGCCCAAGATTGATCATTTTAGGATGAAGAAATTACACAATTTATTCTTAAATTATAAATCATGTAACAAAAAAAGTTGCCAAGCGAAGATACGGACACAAACTTTATTCTTCAGAATGAAAAGGCTAAGACTGAGCTGATGATGTAAGCATGTAAGAAATATAAAAGTAACATACAACTTGAAATCTCTGCACGATGGCTAATAGCATTAGCATGTTGTTGTTCTCTTACGGCCTCTGACATCGTACAGATTTACAACCATAGGAAACGCAAACAAAACAGACACAAATGAAAAACATTTACTCAAACGCAACAAAAAAAAGTAATTCTCATCATCTTACCAACCAGTAGTGTTTAAATAACTCTCTCTTCAAACATGCACTAATCACAAAACTTTAGAAAAACACCAATTGAGAATACTTTAGTCGGGACAATAAGACTATGAATGAGGCTGCAGAGGCCTCAACAGCTTTAAAAGGAGAACACTGATACTTTACATTAAAATGCCAATTATTTAAACAAATTGGATATGTACTTCTATTATGCAAATGTCAAATGATCAAATCAAAGCAAAACCATCAGCAGGTAGTCCGATAATCCTGTGGGCTCCTGAATTAGCACATTTAGTGTGACATTTATATACCCAAAATGCATAACAGTAAAGTACTTCTTCCTTTCCTTTTTTTTTTATTTATTTTTTTTAAATGGAAAAGCAACCTCAAGATTTTCTTCCACAATGACATACTTTCCAAAGTTAGTTTACATTTCAGAATTGTTAAGGAAAGGCATTGATGATCAGTTAAATCTGAAGTAAGGGAGTTGTATAGGGAACAAGTAATCAAGGATTTCATAATTTGCATGAGTGGTCAGATGACTTGAGCTCTAAGAAGCCCATGGGCGTGCTATGTTAGCTGAGAGAGTTAAAGTGAAGTTGATTAGAATGCGACTGTTCATGATAATGATAAAGACACAGTTCCATTTCCAGAGTAACTACCCCATTATGCTTTCACCCTTGAATGTCACAGATCTGGCTAAGAATTCCCAGCAACCTTCTGGGTATTGGGATAATCCATTTCAACACAATATCTAGGATAGGCAAGTCAGGTTTAAGTTTTAGCCTCCACTTTTCTGGATTTTAAAATGAATACTGTATCTGCCTGCAACCAAATGGCCAAAAGTGACCCACCGTTAGTGTGTTACCTCACATCATGTGCTGGATAAAGACAGTTATGAGGTCCAGGCTCTTATCAACATGCTGTGTGCATCTGACTCATAACCAAGCTGTACCTCTTGTTTCTGTACTAAAACGTTAAACCCAACATTATTTATACTGGCTGGGTTTTTATTGACTGCCAAATCATACAGACACATCCGGAGCCTTGTGAGCCAAATAGAGGCACCAAATTCGATTGTTAAAATGTGTTTGTTTACCTAAAAACATGGGAGTATGTTAGGCCTAATCTCTCTTTTACTGAGCAATCTATCCACATCTGATTCGTGACAGCATACAGCAAGGAATAAATTAATGAAATGGAACATGGCCATTTGGTGGTGATGGTATCATGGCGGACTTCACACTTCAGTCACTGTACACTGGCCGTCAGGCATTCTGGACCTCCCACTGCTACTGGATGAAGAAGGGGGAGAGGCGGACTCAGCGCCTGGAGGGGCTCTGTTCTCTGGATTCAGTCTTTGCCTCCGTGGCCGATTCTCCCAGGGCTCCACCCGCTCTCCATCTCCCCCACCCTCTTCCTCCTCTTCATCCTCATCGTCGCTCCAGTCTCCAGAGCCAGACTCGTCCACGGATGTGAGAGGGTCAGAGGACCTGGAGGGCGAGGCCTCCTCTTCCTCGTCTTCTTCCTCTCCTTCCCCTGTCTCAGACCGCTCATTGGAGGGTGTGGGCCTGGGGCTGACTTGCAGCTGGGAGAGAGCATCCTCCAGGGTGGGGCTGCTGCTGCTGCCGGGCTGACCACCGAGGGAGGTGGGGGGTCTGGCTGTAGCAGTGGAGGGGATACCCGTGACCTGCTGCTGTGCACCAGCCAATGTGGTATCAGCCCCATCCGCAGAGTGTTCACGACCAGCTGCCCCTATAGCCCCAGCGACAGCCTCAGCGTCCAAACGCAGGCCCGCCACTCCCTTCTTGGGGATATCCAAAACGTCCCTCTTTATCTTGCGTCTACGACCATGCTCATTGCGTCTGTACTGCACCATGTTCTCCAAGTCGGCTACGTACAAAAAACCAGCAATCAGCATTTCAGCTGTTTTCTTGCCCTTAGAGAAAGCGTCCTCCAGCTCGCGGCTGGTTCGCTCGTCATACTGCCACCAACCATTACGGCCTTCATAATACCAGGCGTGATCACTTGCTGCCCCGGCACGGCCTCCTGCTGATGCTTTCAGCTCCTCCGGAGACAGAAGTGTTGGCCTTTCCAGGAAGTCATCGGGTACCTCCTGTCTGCAGAGGGCACAGCGTTTGCTCTGCCAGGATGCTCCCTTCACACACAGGAAACAGAAGACGTGATGGCATGGTAGCTGGACTGGGTGGACGCAGCTCTGCAGACAGATGGCACACTCCGGTACCGAAAGTGCTGGAGATGAGTTGCTGGAGCCGGCGCATGACGATTCAGCACTGTTCCCACTTCCTCCACCACTGCTGCCTTTCTTACTGGATGGAAGCGAGCTAACAGAGTGGTCTACCTCCCCACAACTAGCCATCCTTAGGAAGTACTGAGGAAAGAAGACAATATATTATATTGGGCCTGTTAGGATTATCATATTATCCTATATTAGTTTAAACGATAAAATAAAAATAAATCAGTATTTCAAAAATGATTATTAATGTAGTTTTAAGATAACACGTTCTATAGAGATACATTACTGGCAATAAGCACTTTTATGCACATTACATTGAATTGCATCTTACTTTAACTTAAAAGCAAACAGTCCCGAGATAAGGTCCAATTTAGAATCATGAATATCCAAAGATACCAAAGTCTATATGCCTTCTGTAATATAAAACAAGGCTGGTATTTGATACTTACTGGAAATACCCTTAACGCTGATGTATCATTAGGAGAGCTGTTGGACCTTCACGTTTGCCACTGCCTAAAGGAAAGGAGAAGTGTGTCAAAATATATTTGATTTTCAACTGTTCTGAAGATAAAAACAATTATGTTTTCACGGCACACATAATATCAAGTTTTTCTTTACGTAAGCGTCATTGTGACCAAAAACTGCATTTCTACCCTAATGTTAAAACGGATTAGCTACAAATAACTACGTTAATTCACTCAGCTATGACTGAAATGTTGGAGTTAACTTAAGTCTGTTGAACAAAGGGCTGCTCTGTTAACTGTGACAACAAACACAGAATTGTGTCAGCTAGCCGTTTGAGCTAACGCAGTTGGTTCATGACAGTTTACGGTACTCGAGTAAAATCAACAGCTAACGATCTAACATCCACACTAACAGATGACAGTATAAAACCACACTTATTTAGTTATGCTTACGTTAGGTACATTAAGTAAGCCGTTCGTTGTCACCGTTACGAAAGTCCAAACTCACTCAAACAGTACAGAGGGATTTTCTCGACTAGCAAAGCTACCATAACAATAAGACCTGTTGTAGCTATCGCTGGCTAGGCTGATAGCTGTGACTCCAGCAAATAGACGGAGTTCATCTGACGGTGCTAGCTTATTTTAGAAGGGCGGCACAAACATTAAGGGTAAGCATTTCCTCACGAAGAGACAATAAAACGACTACGCAGGAAACATACCGTTAAATGCTGCTGTGTTGGTCTGGTGTGCGGTTACAATTCGGGTAACAACACAATTTTCTAAAGCTAATCTACCGACATCCAATGTTAACTGGCTTTGTTTTCCTCCGAAAAAGGAGATGAGATAAAGACCACGACGTAACAGTACGTGCTGACGTACTGTGACGTAAAATGGTACGACCCTTATATTCTACGCATGACAGTTTGCTGTGCTTCCTGTTCACTCGTGGCTAGAGGACGTTGGTGTCACACAGAAGAAGGGCTCGCCAAGAATTTTTATTTTCCACCAAAGTAAGCAGAGAACTAACGAACAATATGTTTGCCCGTGCTGTGAGACCTACCGTGAGCCTGGCTCGGAGCCTTTCTACCTCTACGCAGAACAACGCCAAGGTTGCGGTGCTGGGGGCGTCCGGAGGCATAGGCCAGCCACTCTCTCTGCTGCTGAAGAACAGCCCCTTGGTGAGCCACCTCTCTCTGTTTGATATTGCCCATACCCCCGGTGTGGCTGCAGATCTCAGCCACATCGAGACAAGGGCCAATGTGACCGGCCACATGGGCCCCGATCAGCTGGATGCTGCTCTTCAGGGCTGCGACGTCGTGGTCATCCCCGCCGGTGTGCCCAGAAAACCCGGCATGACCCGTGATGATCTCTTCAACACCAACGCCACCATTGTAGCCACCTTGGCCGATGCCTGTGCCCGCAACTGCCCCGAGGCTATGATCTGCATTATTGCTAACCCTGTCAACTCCACCATCCCCATTGCATCAGAGGTCATGAAGAAATATGGAGTTTACAACCCCAACAGAATGTTTGGTGTCACAACCTTGGACATTGTCAGAGCCAACGCCTTCGTGGCAGAGCTCAAAGGTCTTGACCCAGCTCGTGTCAACATACCAGTCATTGGAGGTCATGCTGGGAAGACCATCATTCCCCTCATTTCCCAGTGCACACCAAAGGTCGAGTTCCCTGCTGACCAGCTCGCTGCTCTGACAGCCAGGATCCAGGAGGCCGGCACTGAGGTGGTGAAGGCCAAGGCTGGAGCCGGTTCTGCTACCCTGTCCATGGCTTATGCTGGAGCCCGCTTCACCTTCTCCGTCCTGGACGCCATGAATGGAAAGGAGGGTGTGGTAGAATGTGGGTATGTCAGGTCTGAGGAGACAGAGTGCAAGTACTTCTCCACACCTCTTCTTCTGGGGAAGAGCGGCATCGAGAAGAACCTTGGACTGGGCAAGCTGACCGCCTTCGAGGAGCAGCTGGTCGTTGAAGCCATGACTGAGCTGAAGGCTTCTATCAAGAAGGGCGAGGATTTCGTGGCTAACATGAAGTGAACAGGGAGCATTATATTGTAAAAAAAAAAGCAGTTGTGATTGATAATTTGTTCCATCCTACCTAAAGCCATCTGGGTAAAACTGAAAATCACAGTGTTTCCCCTTTTTGTTTTCGTTTTGACAGTAGCATTTTCTTGATTCAGCAATCCTGGTGTTAACCAAGGTCCAATGTATCATTTCCTCTTACCTTCTTAAATATGGCTTTCTTGCACTATGATTATTGTCCGTGAATTACCTATATTTAGCAAATGTGAAATTAACGAAAATTCATGTATTTTCATGTACAGCCTGTATTAATGGGGATTTCTCTGCATAAGAAATGAGGAGGAAATACTTTCATCATGCCTGTTGATGCTACTGGATGTTACTGATGAACAAAATACTCACTCCATAAATAAAGTTGAAGCTTAGCTTTAAAAAAAATGATTCCTTGTTTTTGTTTAACAATAGTATTTGGCTTTACATTGTACAACTGAAAGGCCGACCTTAGTTTTGCTTAGTTTTCATGACACACACTCAGTCTAGGCGCTGCAATACTTAAGATATGGGTTCAAATGCACTAATTTACTTCATAAAAAGGTAGTAATTTAAACACTAGAATCATTTAAATGGAAAATATGTATCTTGATATAAATTAACTACATGATGGTAGTATTCAGAAAATAGCAGGCCTATAGTCCCTGCAAAATAATCATTATTGTGAACTTTTATATTGGTTATAAGTCCTGCATGAAGCCGTATTCACAATATGTGCATAAGAATGCACAGATTCTAGAACAGTAAAGTGTAAAATGGGGAAGCTTCCCACTGCAATGGACAACACCTTATTTATTGTTAGCTGTATACATATTTCCTCTGGCAGATGTCGTTGTCTAAAGCAAGTCTTCAGGTGTGACAGTATGTAACACTATACTACTGCTAAAGCTTTCACCCGCAAGAGCTAAATATAGCTGCATACGAAGTCCCTTTGCATTTAGTCTGAGGGTTTAAAGCGAGCTTAAGTGGATTGCACAAGAAGGAAGAACACCGGTACAAACCCATTATAGTTTTATTTGACATACAGGTGCTTGCGGTTCCTAGTCAAGGAGCTTTACTGAGAGCACATATTGGATTTACACAAAAAGAAAAACCAATGGTCGATAAGATTTATCACTTATCTGGATAAAACAAGCTTTTTGTCCAAGACATACAGAACACATGTTAATGTTTTTATTTTGTATTTATTGACTTTGGTTCACAGCATGCAGGACCTCCTACATCTGACATTTGTTGTGATTATGAAGATGTCACAAGATGGCAATTGCAAACACACTTTTATTTTTTTCTTTACAAATTCTGCACCAAATAAAATAAAGTAAAGAGATCTAAAGAACAGGAACAACAATAATAAACAATTGCTCTACATAATGTTGCAAAATCTACATTCAAAAACCATGACGCGCAATGTTGTATCAGGGCCCCATTAAATAACCATATCAACAAGCACATAGTATAACGTCTTAGTCTCTCTGTCCGTCTGTCTTTCTGTCCACCAGTCCTCCAGTCACAGACATTTCTCACTTCGTCTCAGCAGTGTCTCCTGCACCTTTCATCAGAGACACTCAGTGGTGGAAGTGAAGGAGTAGTAGCGGCTACAGGGTAGAAAAAATGACTTCTTAAAGTCCATCGTGGCCCCTAGCCTTGTGGCTGAATGTGCCCCATTGTGCATAAACATTATATTCAAATCATACAGGTAGCAGCAACACCCCTGCAGAGAGGGGTCGAGGGGGGTTAACAGTGGGTGAGGATGGGGGAGTTTTGGAGAAGTTAGAAGTGGAGGATGACAGGAGGAGGTTGGGAGGGCGCTAGACTTTGTCTGTCCATCGCACTACTGTACGAGTCCAACTGCAGGCGTAACTGGGTCTGTTTCATGGCCTCGTCGACGCCTGTGCTCCGTTTTGTTCCTGATATCAGAGTCCTCACGTTCACCTGTCTCCCTCTCACGCTCCCTTTCTATTTTTCTCTCCCGTCGCCCCCCTGGGTTCTCCTTATCTTTACGGTTGTTGCGATTCCTCCGTTCTTTTCGCTCATTCTTCCTCCTTTCACCTGGGAGATAAAGAACATAAAAAAACAAAATGTTAGTAAAGCAGATTCCCTTATCAGTATTCAGTTAATTAATGTTTTACAGAATCTTTTCCTACTAAAAATGAATTCATAAAGAATGTTGGAAAAAAACCTTGTAAAATAGGGTTAGGTTTAGGGTCAAACAATACCGGTTGTTTTACATTTGCCACTTGCAAATTCAGTCTTGTAACATTCAGTGTCTGGGGTTCAATGTCTGAACCCCAGTTCTATTTTGACAACATTTGGATTATGCTGTGGCTAAAAATAGCAAAGCTTTAACCTTTAAGCTCAACCTAGTTTACTGCTGTTGATTTTTGTCAGACAAACACTAGTAACTGGGATTCAGAGACTTAGTTGATCCTTGCATCAGACTGTAAGTTATGAAAACCACCATATATGTATAAAAAAGTAGCAAGACTTAGGTGAGAGTGAACTACAAACAAATATCAGTATGCAACACTAGTTACTGCAGTGCTCTGTTTTCCCCACTAGATGCCAGTCTTTGTCCACAGACAGCAGCCCCCTGCCTGTGATGAGCAGCCCTTTGTCCAAAATAGAAAACCTTTAAATAAACCCCCCAATTTATCTGCTCTTGCAACACCATCTCATAAACAAAACGGAGAGTTTTGGAATGCTGAAGGTTTATCTCTGCTCGAGCTACAGTTATTAATGATAATAACAAGATCCAGCCCCAGGGAGGTTGGAGACAGGACCTGCAAGTGAAAAGCAGAGGAGGCCCTTTCCTGTTGTTGTACTGCTGCTGTTCATGTGTGAGTGGAACGGAGCAGCACGGCCTGCTTGGCTGTTTGGCCGGCTAGTTGGGGATTGTGAAACTGCTGAAGTCGGCAGTAGGCACAGACACAGGGAGAGAGAGAAAGACAGATAAAGGGAGGGAGAGAAAGAGATCTCTCTCTGTCTCTCTACTGTTTGGCCCCTATACGCTCATCCTCTCCCTCACTGTCAGTCCATTAATCAAGCCGGACTCTGGGTGGACCAGGGTGCGTATCTGACCCACACATTCTCTACCTGCCCACTGTTTTTAACCTCTAAAGAGGATAGGCGATAATTGCATAATGTGAACATAGTTCAATTGCAAGGCAGTGATAGTAAGTCAAAAGTAATTAAAGCTAGATGGATGGACGGATGGATTAATCTGGTGCATTGATTCATAAGGGGTCTGCCCTCCGTCCTCTATAAACACAGGAAGTCCCCTTCGCTCTCATTGTTTTCTCTGTCCTGACACCATTTACAACTATTTACAAGTTCAGTGGATTAGTCATACTGTAGCCCCTGTGCTTTTGTCGAGCCAGAGGAGAAACCTAATCCATACCAGTGTTGAGATGATTAGGAGAGTGTTTATCAAACCCAACCTGCGTTTGGTTAGTTGGAACAGTTTCTGATGGCCGTTTTGTAAACTGTGTAATGACATGTGTGTAATGGTCTCAAAATGAGACACCTTTAGAGGTTTTGAAACATTTTTAACACACATTTAGTACATTCTTCAAAAGCCAAGTTTTAATGAATAAGGTCTGACTGACTGAGTGTTTGAAAGGTTGGCTTTGGGGACAAAACACGGACATCTCCTAGTAAACTAAACCCTGGAACCTGTACCAGCAGTGAAACAGCTTCATTTTAAAGTAATAAAAGAGAAAGGCTCAGGAGAGCATTGAGGACATCACAAGGATTAAGCTTTTTGTTGGCCGAACAATATGCTGTAAGAATGCAAAAGCACTTCACACATATAGATTTGTTTTTTGAAAATTCAACATACTCATGGCCAGTAGGTTTTATCCTCAAATAATTGTAATTATTTATTCATTTTGTAGCCTATCACTTACTCTTATGGTAATGTAGCCATGCATTTTAGGACATCACATCTGTGCATTATGTTAACTGTGTGATGAAAGGTCATTCAGTTTTGAGGAGATGCATTGCTACTGCAAAGTGGTGCCAAACTAAATATGTGATTCTTCAAGTAATATGATTGTGTTTGGGATATTACTTTGAAGTGCTGACATCCCTCATACTCATGAAACTTTACAGTTGTGTAATTGAGATCAAAATTAAGGTTGAGTACAAAAATGGCCGTTGTTCCGAGCAAGGTAGACAACGTTGCAATGGTCTCTAGTTTGTCATATTTTAGCCAAGCATGGTTCAGTCCAAAACAACAGTCGACCTACACACAGTTATGGCTGTAACTGTTTCTTTGCTACCTTCCTAATATCTCCACTAACATCCTGGAAAAGAAAAGTCCCCTAATAACATCAAATGTGGCTATTATGTTTCTGTTTGTGTTCTAAATACAAAAACAGAGATATAATAAGTGAGTTTTGAAAGGAAGATGATAAATAGACATATTTCTAAAACGACAAACTACTCCTTTAATGTAGTTTCAGTTGTTACTATTAACAACCCTTTAACCCTTGAACACTGTCTATTTTGTTGTCTGGCAAAAGCTCATAAAAGTGACCAAAATAAACAACACAAATAATGGCTCATGTATACACTCTATATGCTCCACTGATTTTAGGATTTGTACCAAGACAAAAGACAGTGCAAATCTTTGATTATGGCCAATAGGTCAACATATAATTACTGCGATCAGTACACAGTTGAGAAATATTTTTCATCTTTACAAGTGGAAAACATTTTGCTAAAATGTTTTGTTAAGGAAGGCAAATGTATACAGAAATGTGTTCTCTTTTTCACGTTTCTCCCTAGTAAGCTGCACAGTGTAAACACAGCCTCAAGTGGGACCTGCTGAATTGTATTTGGCTGTAATGTAACTGCTGGATATCTGTTGCAATGTAATGTATTAACAAAGGACAGGAGTCAGTAAACTGTACTGAGAGCGCAGAGAGGGGCTTCACTGGGTGGGACACTGCATGCTGTGTGTGTGTGTGTGTGTGTGTGTGTGTGTGTGTGTGTGTGTGTGTGTGTGTGTGTGTGTGTGTGTGTGTGTGTGTGTGTGTGTGTGTGACATGGAGAGAGAAAGAGAGCAGTAGAAGAGATGAATAACAATCCAGTGAGAGTATTAAACGAACAATGTGAGTGTAGGAAATCAAATTAGAGAGCGGATGGGCACTGAGGGTAAGGGGAAGTGTGTGTGTGCACGTGTGTGTGCGGTTGGAGGAGCACTGTGTGTTTTAGAGTGGCACATCCTCCGTGGCAGGCGTGCTGTCGTCCGGGGAGCTTTTGGCGGGAGCCAGGCTGGGATTAAAGGCTATGGGCTGTCCCACAAGTGGAATGCCTGCCGCATGGCCGCATGGCCGCATGGCCGCCAGGATCTCATGGGGGTGGGAGGGGGGCTTTTGCCAGTGAGTGTGTCTGTCTGACCCCCCAATACTGACTTGCTTGCTTGCCTCACTGTATATATCTGTATGTGTAATAGGTCTGTGTGTGGGAGTTAAAGGGGGCTAAGGTTTGCAGAGGGCACGCACTCTATTCAGCCACAGAGATATGGGAACAGCAGGGCGATCGAAGCACAAATTAGCCAGCGTTAAATTGACGGCGGCGCAGATGAGGATGTGTGTGTAAACATTCGTAATCTCTGGCCGCCGATAGCAGAGGAGCAGAGCCAAGTTTCTCTGAATCTCAGCCTGAATATGTCAGCGTGTTTCCAACCGTTTTACAACTTTTCTGAAGAGATATCTGCAATGTAATTAATAATCAACAACAAGCTAGCTGTTTGCTCCTTCTTTAAGTCTTTATGCTTAACTAAACTATTCCCCTAGCTGTCTCAAATTGGATAGTTAATAGACAGACAGATTTAACAGACATGAATGTGGTCTGTCATCTAACAATTAGAAAGAAAACGGTTGTATTTCCCACAAGGTCAAACTGAACATCATTTAAGAAACATTGATTCAATTAGTTAGGGGTAGACATATTTGGAAAGACTTATCAGATATACCTTCGGAGGAGTAAGTGCAGGAGGCGGGATAGAGGGGAAGGATACGGCAAAAGGAGAAAGTGCAAAAGAGGAGCAAAAGAAAAGGAGAAGGAGGATGTATCAGTGTCTAAGGGCTGCTGGAGGATTACCGGGGGCTCTCTGAGGTCGGACCACTGACCCCCTAGCGTGTGCAGAACGTAAACACAGAGGAGAAGACGCGCCAAAGCAGATAATTAGCTCTCATTCACTTGCCCTTGCTCTTGGAGCAAGGGCAACTGGGTAATAAGAAGCACAGGCAACATTGATATTTATAATAATGTGAAAGACACATGACTCTCTTTCTTCCTTTCTTTCGTTCATTCTTACTTTCAATTAACCTCCCTTCTCTCTGTACCCCCTCCTCTCCCCATGCTCAGGCTAGATCAACAGAGCTGTCGACTCCACACTAAAGTCCCGGCCCCGACCTGGCTGACTGGGAGCGCCAACAGAGAGCTTATATGGGGGTCTGTGTTTTCTTTGGTGTGGTAGGGAGTGTGTGTGTGTGTGTGTGTGTGTGTGTGTGTGTGTGTGTGTGTGTGTGTGTGTGTGTGTGTGTGTGTGTGTGGAAGGGACGAGGATGAGGGAATGGATCAGCAGAGAGATACAGAAAGAAAGTGAGAGAGAGGGATAGCAGGGGGTGACAGAGGGCACATTTTGCAGTCTGCGTTAGAGATCACGTCTACCCAGTTGACTCCCTTCACAAATTACCACCAAGTGCAACGGCTGTGTAGTTATTTTAGTGACACAGAGCTGGTATGTGTGTGTATCCGTGTGTGTGTGTGTGTGTGTGTGTGTTTGTGCATTTGTCTGAAAGAGACAGGGATCTGGATATGTGTGTGCATTTGTTGGTCTGTGTGTGTGTGTGTATTGGCAGCTGTGGGGATAAACCAATACTGATCCCCTGGTCGCCGCGTGCCTCCCAGGGGGAGGATGTTGATGTTGAGCTGGCTGTTTCTGCTCCAGAGTCAACTGCTTTTCTGCTGCATCACACATACACAGACACACACATGCACAGAAACACGCACATACACACACACAGTTTGTTCTGTAAGTGTGAGGCCCAAGGGGGCTGGATCTCAGCCTCCTAGCATGGCTGCAATCTATCATTTAACACTGCAGAGCCCAGGCTAAAAAACAACCAGCCGTGGTCGCCATCCAGCCTAGTAACCACACACACAGCACAAACATAACACAAAGTGGTTTTAAATGCGCCACAGAATCGGGGTTTATAAAGAGACGCGCCCGTCTGAAAGCAGTTTTCACCCTCTTCATTAGAAACGATCACGCTATTCCCTGTTTATAGGAGCAGAGAAAGGGGATTGACTGTTTAAAAATCCAAAGAGGCCTCGTGGGAAAACACACAACATACCCATTGCAACATCACACATGTGTGTTCCCCCCACTGTCCTCACTCTAACCACAATGGCAATCCTCTGAGTAAACAGTCGTAGTCCTGAGCGGAAGACCGACCAGCTCTGATTGTACAAGCTGAAGCAGCAAGGTCTGGAATTCATAGAAATTGTGCCATGTGTCACAAATACAATACTGGCAGCCCTGCCCTTGCCCTGTTGATGGTTCAACAGTAGCTACAATAGACAATGGCTGTGGTCGAATAGTAAAAAAAAAAAAATGAATCCTGTACGTTTTCCTAACCACTTTTCCCTGGTGACCTCCACGGAAAACGTTATGAGGTCAAGGAAAGACGTAAAGGAGAAGGACTTAGAAAAAGACAGCAATGGTGCCAAGAGAATCTGACTGTAGATTCGGACATTCTGTTTTCTTTACCTGGGCATTTCCTCCTCTTGAGCAGGCACTCGTTGATCTCAGAGATCTCAGGGCAGGGATTGCCAAAGGGCGATGGGTACTGGAGGACCTGCCGTGTGCGGGTCTCTTGGCCCCGCTTGAACCCACAGGTTCTCCCGGAGCGAGAGCAAGGGCTCCACTCGCTCCACTCACCCACCTCGCAGTGCACTGACAGGGGAAGAAATGGAGATGTAGAAGTGAGGATGAGGAAGTGTTTCTCAGTGGACATAAAATGGCATCTTAGGTGAGTCCATCCACTCACACAGAACCTGGACTCACCTTGTGGTGTGCACTCCATGAGTTTGTCATTGGGCTCGTAGTCCTCTGGACAGACATGGTGGCACCTCCCACTGAGCTGGTACAGGCCGGGCCGGCACCGTGTGCATGTGTCACTGCTCACACACACCTCACACTCTGCAGGGCATCCTACAAACACAACAGCACAGTAATCCATCTGTGAACATAGCGGCCAAATATAACGCATAACATCTTTTACGTGGTCTTCATTCCAAAGTCAGATTTGTTTGGTAAACTCTGCATGGCTAATGTGGGATAACCACAAGCTAAGTAAGATTAAATAAAAGACAAAACCCTGCATTTTATCCCTGTCTCTGATAAAGGCACTCACTGTAAACACACTCCCTCTGTGCATCGTTCCGCACCATCCCTTCGGGGCAGTTCTCCTGGCACTTGCCCTGGTGAAGGTAGAATCCTGCTCGGCAGTGTGTGCAGAAGGTCTTGTGGAAGCAGGACTCACAGTCCGACCTGCACTCTAACAGAGAAACACAGACCCACCACCAGCGTTTATTTAAACTCTACAAGTTATCATGTGTGTTAAATATACAGGTCGTAAGTGTGTGTGTGTTTGTCTCACTGAGAATACAGTCGGGAATATAGGCCACTGCAGTCAGCTTGATATCTTACAAGGTGGGTACATGATTTTAAGCAAAGCAACACTTGGAAAGGAAACATACTTAGCAGGTATCAAGTTATTTAAGTACATACTTTATGTATACATAATGACATATTTTACAAGCATAACGTTAAACTGATGCTTGTGAAGAAGGAAAGGGCGAATATACACTTCTTGTAACATGTAAGTAAAACACGCTTTGAAGAGGCCACATTTTACTCCTGACAAGCTTGAGCTACTTGTCTGTGTGTGTTTGTTATGATACATGAATAATCTGAATGCCTTTCCATTCAGAGGACATTTACTGTACACTGAAATCTACTTATACCACACCTACAAACTTTGTTCATTTAATTTGGGAACATGCAATGGCAATATTTCCATTAATATTCTGCTACAGACGATCACTGATCTTTGCTTACTTGTGCAGGTGTTTCTTTCTGGGGATCGTGTGCCGTAAAAGCCCGGAGGACAGGAAGTCATGCACACGCCGATCTGCTTCATCCCAATCCTCTCCAAATGCATGAAGAAGCGTGGCTTGCAGGACAGGCAGCCATTGTAGTCAGAGCAGGTCAGACAGCCACCCTGCTGGCACCCCGAGCTCACACCAGAGATCTCTGTTGACAGGAGCAGGGGGATGTTTAAGTATGACTTTCACATGGTTACTTTGGGGGAATTTCAGACTAGAATTTACCCTGATGGTTAGCTTGTCAGATATGCATATCACAACATTTGATAAGCCACAATGCCCCAGTTCAAGAACCTTGAACCTTGGGCACTTTGTTTGGAATACCAGCCTCCCTCTTGTTCAAAGCTGATAGTGTATCTTTCTTTTGGTGTGAAGAATGGAAACAGTAACCTTCAGGTAGCCTCTCTGTACATCTGTTATTCATTTGGCACTAAAAGATTCAAGGCCCCAGACAATAAAACATCAAATTGTAAAAGTAACAACCTTGTTGATTTTGACTAGATTCAGCTTTTTCTGACTTTTTATTCTATTAAACCAGCCATTTTTATGCAATACCAAAACGTGAACCATTAGTGCTTGATTTTCTTTAAAGTATTTAATATCTCATCTCACTCATCCAGCGTGTGGAATATTCTGCAGGCTTATCCGGCATAAGCCAGTTCCTAATTCAAATAAGTAAGAAAATAAAAACGCTTTTTAATGTTGTATTTCAGGCGCTATTCCTGAAAATCTTTTCGAACAAGGAAACAGTGATTTGTTCTTAAAATCCCATTAAAACCTAAGTTTGTTAAAGTTGCTGTGTCATGTTTTTCCCAAAAATGAGAACAAAGGTCAAACAAAAAGTAAACTATCGTGGATACATGGTATAATTACATGGACTAATTACCTATGGTATACTGTGTCAGCACAGTGCAAATGACAGCTATTTATACCTTGTTTACAACCCTGTTTATGTACTCAAGTGTTTAGTTCATGTTGATATATTTCATAGTAGGGGTTGTATCCCCCACTCTACACTAATTTGTGGGATAACTTACCAGTATTTGTCATCCACGGATGAAAGCTCTGGTTGTATGTTCAAATCATTTTAATTGCATGTTGACAATTTGTCACGTACCATTTTTGATTTCTTACAGTCAGTATCCTGGAAAAGCTTGTATATCACGCTTTTCAGTATCTGATTGCACTTAGTGGACAAAAACAGTAACAAAGAGGGATTTGGCAGTTGGATGGGGATGTATAAAATTAAAACCACAAAATACACATCAGGCTTCACAATGTTTGGTAGTTCAGGTTGGACGTTGTTAGCTTTTTACTGTTTCCGTATAACTGTTCTCATGAGGAAAATAATAGTGTACACTGAGAGCGCAGACCTCCGCCGAGGCCGATTGCCTTATTTCATAGTGTAAATAAATGTGAAAGAAAATGTGTTTGTCCAACACGGGATTTGGATCTGCTCCAAAATGTAATGGATTCTTAATTTGCACATATTATACTCTTCCAACATTTCTTATGAAAATGTGGCCAGCAGTTCTACCATAAACCTGCTGACAAACAACCGTAAGCTACTTGATTGAGGTAATGGGTTGAACACACCATTCTTGAGTTTTTAGCCTCTGGGAAAGATCATTTTGAACCTTTCTTTATGGGACAAACATTTTGGAACCGACTTGTTTATAGGACATGATATACATGGGATACCCATGCTGCATTGGTACTCCATTCTGAAAGGCATTGATTGGGAAATGTTGCAGTAGTAACACATGATAGGAAAATCAAACGCAACCCCTGGAAGCGTCTAAATAATAGTTTTTCCTCTCCAGCCTTGACATCTCCTGCCACTGCCTTTAAGCTGGCCCTCTCCCTTCTCCTCTAAATTGGGGGTTTGGCTGCCAGTTTACCATAGATCATGGATACTTTGTTTGAAATATCTCGGCAATCTTTACAACTGCTGTCCATTTGCCCACATGTGTTCCTGCCAACCTTCCCTTATTCACAGACGTCTTAAGACACAGGAATTTGGCCTTGCCCTCGCACTTACACCGACAAAACCTCAGATGGATTTGCACAACATACCAACAAAGTCACATATGAATAAACACATTCACATGCCTGCACACACACAAACACAGATGGTTCGTGGAGAAAATAGAACTGTGCAACAAAATAGAACTGACCAGTAGCGTGGCGTGGGGAAAAAATTAGGGGAAGCCAATAATACGTCCTTTCTTTTGGGTCGGGGGTGTGCTTATTATACATCCATGAGGGAAACCGAGCGCAGCTTACTTCCGGATTTTAGGACGCGTCACTGCAACACTAAATTGATGCGATTTGATTGGATTGTGAGGCAAGGGAAGCCAGCCGCCGCTGGCTTCCCATGGCATGGCCCTGACCAATCACAGGTTGGCAGGGGCATCACGTGAGCCTCATCTGATTGGTCAATCCCTCAATTATTTTTCACCAAGGGAAGCCAGATTCGGCTGGCCTCCTCTCGCAACAGTGAGTGCAATCTACTGTTTCACCATAACATCTAGAGGGGCGCTGTTTGTTTCACTCTTTGTAAAATACTCAATGAGAATGGGGGAGAGACGGGCCGGCAGCAACACACAGCAAAGGAGAATTATCGAAACAAAACAAAGTGTTTTTATTTATTTATTTAAATTATAACTACAATCCGAAAAAACAGGGGAAGCCTGGCTTCCCTTGGCCTCCGGGAGAAAACGCCACTAACTGACATGAATTTCCTTGAATGTGTACCTCTTTATAGAGGTGCATCATGTGGCACACTTTATAATCATATATTTAGCTTCCAATCAGTGCATTTTCATCCCCCACTGGAGTAATCTCATAAACTATATATTTTGGATGCATCATCACAGACAGGAAGCTGGGTGCGCGGGTTGAGTCTCTGCTTGGTAGTTTTGGCCCGTTGACTCAATGGTCATTGACTCCCAACTCACTCTTACCCCCTTCTTTCCCTCTGAAGTGTGAACTCATTCACCCCTTACCAACTAATCCTTCCATCCTCCCTGATGTCTCTGGAAGTGTAAGATATCTGCATCCTCTGAGGAAGTTTGGATTATTTGCAAAATCTTTCAATGAATGGCTACTGGGCGAGGCTATGGAAGCAGAAGATTCCTTCTTACTGTAGAACTGGACAAAACTGAAATTAATGAATGCTGCCCTCTCACAAACTGAGTAAAATCCTTTTTCAGTCCATGAAACACATTTTCACAATATGATTTTGTCCAAAAACCAATTAATACTCATTTTTAAAATGTCAGTTTCACAAAAATGATACTGCTGACACTGTATTTGGTCTGAGGACATTATTCAAGAAACTGAGGGCTCGAGTACTTTCAGTAGACCCTCCTGCCCCCTCTCACTCACACTGTGTTGAGAGGCTCTTTAATGTTGTTTAGGGGAAAATAAACATTGAAAAGGGAGATGTATAAACTGTAGGATATACAGCAGACTCTACAACATTTCAATCTTACATTGGCAAAACACACATTTAAGTGAGAATAATTCCAACAGGAAAGGTCCCCTGTCTTTTATTAATAAAACTGGTGTCTGGTTTCATTATTTGTTATCTTGCTGCGGTTTAAACAACAATCTATAATGGCTTTTTCAACCTGTTGAACAATAAATTGTTCTTTATGTCTGACCAAAACTACAGTGAACAGATCTGCCAAGAGCAAAAATAACCCCAGGACCCCTTAAAAACGACACAATAAACACACAGTTACAGTAACACCACACTCCCTCTTTTTTTTTTTTTTCCACTTTGGTGGTCATGAAAGAAGAAATTACAACTCACAACTGGTCTAGACTACAGATCTGAACTCTATGATCCAATGTAAAGGGATGTAGAGGGAGGATTCAGCTCCAGGTGGAAGGTATAACAACATCACTCCAATGTCTATTATTGTAGATCACTGACAGTCTTCAGAACGCTGGCAAGCGATACATGGAATATTCCAGTTGTCACTGCTCTTGTCTAACAGACTTAGTCACTGAGCACATCTGGAGACCCTCAGTGATAACGTGTGCGTAGGACGGATATAAAAATATACTTTATTTTTACTTATTTCATTGTGTCATGGAAAATGGCTGGCAATATCTCAAGGGATGAGACATAATGTTGGACAACAAAAGATATATGGGAGATGAAATACCACTAGACTTCAGAGTGTTTTCAGCATGGAACATCTCTGCTTTGTAGAGAGCCTCAGCATACTGTCAAATTTTCACCGACTCAGATATTAAAAATTCATTAGAACAAGATTTCAAATTGGGATTTTCTGACTGGCATAAATCTCACACAGTGTTATCCAACATCAGAACAACCCTCACCTCCAATACATTTAACGAAGTTATTTCACTAAGGATGTGGAGGTTGGCAGTGTCTATTTGAACCGTGATCAGGTCTAACGCCCGGGTCATGCAGCTCCCTGCCGGCCTGAAGTCTGCTGCTCTGACCGCTAGAGAGCGACGGGAACCAGGAGTATGTGCGCAAAGAGAAGCGGCCACAGGCTTCAGGTGACAGGCACTATTCATTAATTTAATCAAGGTATCAAGCAAACAGTAACAAGTCAAAGTCGACTAACAATCGTGAAATTACGGAAGGTATCGTGAAAGGACCTGGAAATGAATGAGCTAATTGGCTGAATTTTCATCAATGTAAGAATAACTCCCACAACAGCGATATCGTATACATTGGAGGGCATAAACGTCATAATGCAGAAATGTAGAGTTGGGAGTGTGGAAATGTGTGTTAATATGAATATCTTAAATAATCAATTATAACATTGTAAACTGGCACAAGCACTGTGGTCATGTGCCAACAATGAGTTTAAATGTGACATTTGATTTTGTTATTATATAATGGAGAATAAATTATCAACAGAAATAACTGCGATTTATTTTGATAAGAAACTTAAAATTCCAGAGAGATATTTTTAAAAAAAATATTGGTTTCGCTTCTTCAATAGCACAATATGTGGAATAGAGTTTGTTTTGTGACTTGAAACATCATTGAGTAGAATAGCCTAATACATTCCTTAATGAAGCAAACGAATAAAGTCAGCAGGGCAGCACCTTGCCTACTTTACTTTGCCGTACTCACGTTTATGTTGCCGGTGCCTGGAGCTGCTGTGCTGCTGACATCCAGTGTAATCCATGCAGTGCAAGATGATCAAAACAAAGGAGATCAGTTGTAATTGCATAGTAGCCCAGAGATGAGACTCGTAAAGCCAATGTTAATGTTACCAAGTCACTTATTGGATGAGTTTCCGTTTTCTTCCCACTGACAGTGGCAGAGTGTGGAGGATAGGTAATTCCTATAAACAGCAGGACCCCCAGCTATGTGCTGGTGATATGTGGTGATGGTAGTGTACGGCCCAAAGATGCCTGGGCCGCTTAGACTGTAACATCCTGGACGGTATCTTCATATGTGCCGAGAAAGCCAGACTGAGTCAGGGATCCGTTATCTGTGCTGTGGTAAAGAACATGCCTTCCAATAAAACAAGAAACAAACACGCCACAATTCTCATCCAGGAGTAAAGCAAAACCAATCATTAGTTAAGGTCGAAAAGATTAACTAAATGATTATTTATAATAATCATGACTCTCAAAAAGTTTAAGATATCATATCCATGTACAGAACTCCAAATTCTTCAAATCGTCCCTGTCTCTCTGAGGGGAGATGCGCCGTGCGTCCCGGTGTGTGGATACCTTTAGGTGCCAGGCGCGCTCAGGCTCTCGGCTTCATCCCAGCATCATAAGCACAAAAGTAAAAGCAACAACTGGACTTACACTAGTAATAAAAACAGTTGAAGAATGTTATAGTTCTTCTGGATGTCAAACACACACCTCCTCTCGCTCGCTGTCGGCTGCAGGCAACTGAACCAAAGTAAATCTCCGCAGTTTCAGCGCTTTTCTGCTTTGCGTGCAAGACCCATTCACTCCCCTCCTGCCGGCCGGCTGATGACTTCAGCCCTGCTGTCTCTCTGTCTCTACCACCACCCTCCCCCCCATGAGCTCCAAAGTTTATTTAGAGGGCAAGCCCCCCCGCGTCAGAGACAGAGAGAGGGAGAGGGAGAGAGAGAGAGAGAGAAAGTCAGAACGCTGGTTTAGTTATGTGTAATGCAGCTTTCTATGATTCCTGTCTGGCTCTCAGTGATGCTGTAAATGCGCATTCATGAACTAGCCTAAATGTAATATGATGTGGATCATCTTTGCTATTTTTGAAACATTAATGTTTCAAAAAGAAAAAGTAATTTTCTCATGTAAGAAAATGAGATTACTAATAAAAAAAAGTCGTTGAAAATGTTAATTATTTTATTTTACACATTCTCAAAATCCACGAGCCAATTGACGTCAGTAAAGAATGATGAACAGAGTAGCAGGTTCAAATGAAGATGTCATTTTGTGCCCTAAGACCATTGACTTATTTCCCTTTAAGTGAAGGTCTGAATTTGGGTTGTCGTTCCTAATCCTCATACACCTTTATATGTATACACACTTAGAATGTGAGATTACCTCAAATAGTACCTACAGATTTAAGAGCATTAATTTATCAGGATAATCTTTGTTTCAAAAATTACTTCAGGAAATATGTTTCTTCTGGCAAAGTACTTTGATAGGTAGTTTGAATGTGTGTTTCATATTCAATTACACATTTGAAATTGATCTACAAAAATTAACTTGAGATATATATTTATTTTCACCTTTGTGATCTTATCATTCTCTACCCATGCAATGATGTTTTTACTGTCAATCCCAGCTGCAGTGATGGTTTGGTATAGAGGGACAACATCCCTTCAGTTGGTATCAGCTAAAGAGGCAGACACATCTCCTCCTATCGCCTCCAGAGGGGGCTAGTTCCATTAAAGCTTGAGGCAGATTGTCATAAATGACATGCACGGTATCAGTGAGTTATGGTGAATGTGATGTTGTTTGTATATTTAGAATTTAGAGGAGAAATGAAATGAATAAAATAGCCTTACAATTTAGAATCCCCCCCAAAAAACAGATCAATGGTTAATTTAGAACTTTTTGTACAAGTATTTCTTCACATTTAGCAAATTGTGTTTTGTCGATCTACAATCCTTGTTCTAGATTATTTGTCATCATGACCTCAGTTGGTATTATGTAGAATCTTTGGTGGTATTTGGTTTTTAAATGACTGTAGACCTATAGGGTTTAGTACTGAATTGTGGCCCCTTGAGATTGGAGCAGGGCAGTGTAAAGGGGGTGGGGGGCTGAAGCCTCATTTGTCTAACGGGTGTGTTGATGTTTAGGGGGGAACAGTATGCACGAGTCCCGTGCTTCTCCTCACTGTGGCTTCTGGTCTTTCATCAGTCACTGCGCTGAGGAAAGCAATGCAAACACAGTGGGGGCTCCTTCTTTATGGGAATATTTCCTTGTTTGCCCTGTGCCAGCTCAGAACCAGGGCAGGGAGACATAACACAGATTGATGCATTGTTTTAAACCCTTTCACCTCCACTGGGGCAGACTGCTGTATCCAAACTTAAAGGTATGTGCATGTGGCTATGCACATTTGAAATGTCAAGTCAGGTTTTTAATAAATGTATGTTTTCACAAAAGCAATGAAATGTAATATCACATCCAAGCTAATGTGCGTTAAACAAACATATTTTACAAATAGTTGGACAAATTGTAAAAATATGATGAAACCTCCCTCCTCCCTCTTCTCCGTTCCGTCAGTTTGGTGTAAGGGATGTCGAGGAATAATGCGTGTCTTTGTGTCCCGGTCTGAACTAGCTCCACTATCCCCTGGGGGAAGGATCATGTGTATGTGTGTGTGTGGGTATGTGTGTGTCTGTGTTTGTGTGTATGTAGCATTGGGGTGCGCAAGGTTAAGGTCACTTGGTCAGTCCCTGTGACCGTCCAGTGAGAGAATCAGTCGACACCTGTAAATGAAGCCGGGCAGGTGCATAAACCCTCCCGACCAAGGATGGATGCACACTTCAAGTTTTTTTAATAATACCACATTTAGTCCTATTTTGGCCCAACTCTAATTTAGGCCTTTAGCTAAGAGGGCCGTGAGAGTTTATTGCATCATACTTGTTAGTATAGAGTCTGGCTTAGCAGTCTAGCCTCTATCAAATCTGAAGAGCATCATCTGACTCTTTAGCTGCTAACTACTCCAATATTGTCACCTTCAAGTTTATAAATATGTCTTAGTTCTCAGACAAAAACAGACAACATCTGGACCTCAATGTGGTAGCGACTTGAAAATCACAATTTAGCCTTTTCCTAAAGCATGTCCTGATTTATCCTCAATTTGTGACCATCATTTACACAATGAACATCATGCTCTATTAAAGAAAACCTAGAACTAGCACTTGGAAGCAGAAAAACAAGTGTCAATTGTTCAGAGAGTTAATAAAACATAAAAAGATATGTCATTTTTATCATAGACTTCAATACAATCAACTTGTATAGAGTTATTAATGCGTCAAAACCCTGCTTGTTGGATGTTCAAACGTTTTCTGTTTTTTGTCACTTCTACATGTCTGGGGGTGTCCGCCTGGTTAAACCCCAAGGTCAGAGAAAATGATTTTTGGTCATTAATATTCATTTGAGGAACCCTGCAGGCATCTTTAAAAGTGAATGTCAGGACTGTCAGAAGTGTATACAAATCTAATTACACTTATCATTCCCTAGTCTAAGCTACAATCATAAGGTTACAATCATAAGGTTACAATCATAAACTAATCTGTTCAGATGTCAAGATGCCACTTATTAAACTCATATGACATTGCACAAATCCATTTACGCTCTTAAGCCTCACACACATCAGAGAAGCAAACATACCACCACACCACAAAGCTCATGCCTGTGATCTTGGCAAACTGTTCATTCCCCGGCCTATGACTCATACAATTCCCAGATGACAGGGACAATGTCGATCCACTGTCCTGTCATCAGCTAATGAATTAGGCCGGGTTCTCTGCGCAGTGCAATTGATAGAGTATGTCTCGCTGGGAAAACATCGCGCTGCAGTCTGTGGCCTTTTATGCAGGTTTCATCTATTAACGCTGCAAATAGCCCAGTGGCAATCCTGTGCATTCTCTCAGCATGAAGCAAGTACAATGAGGCACTGACACGGGTTGAATGTTATGAAAATAGACATGCACACACACACACATAAATACAGGATCTACAAGTTCTAATAAATAATTGTTGATTCTCGAAAATGCTATTAAACATATAGAGTCTGGGAGGATTAAGTAAACAACGATAAGACAGGTGCTTGTGCTTTGGGGTAGTAGGCGGGACAAAACAGTCAATGTGTGTGCGTATGTTTGTGTGGATGCATTTGTGTGTGTATACGGGGGTGATTGAGGGGATCATTTCATAGTAAGAGGGCTGGAGGAGGTAGTGGAGGACACATAATCACTGTGAGCAAGGGCTGTCAGCTGTACACACAGAGGGAAAGCGGGTCAGAGTTTTGTATAAGGAAGGTCAAAAGAGAAGGGTACTGTGTGCGTGTCTGTGTGTTTATGTGTGGTCGTAGGGTGCAATTACGACATATTTCATGTCTGTAATAACAAATAGTCCTATTGCAATTCCTTGACATTTTGGGATACGCTTTTTTGCTTCCTTTTTAAAAAGGTAGATTCATGTGTCCATTGAATATGAAACTGCAGCTGGTGGACGTTTCTGTAACTTAGCTTAGCTCAAAGGCTTCAAACAGGTCAAAACGGCTAGCTTTCTAAAGGTACCAAAATGCACTTTTAAAGTTAAAAAATAAACATGTTTGTACGAAAACACACAAAAGCAACCTGCATAGAAGCGAGGAAGTCGCTGCACTAGGCTAATAATTAGTTTTGCTCATAACACTCTAAATAATAAAGCAAATTATATGCACTCCTATTTTAAGCGTGTAATCTGAAATGATACACTGCCTTGACTTGAGAACTGTTTTTGTGAACTCTAACATTATTTTTCCCTTGAGAAATCTAGTTCCTGCATGTTTGATTTAGGTTAGATTTTTTATGAACATGTATTTGCACATGTACGTATGGAAATATCCGGTTCACGTTGATGTGATGTGCCAAAGTTTGTTGGGCTTTACTGTGGAAGTGACCCCAGGAGGAATCCCCTCAGCAGGCCTGACTAATTTGGCCATGAGCGTGGCATTAACTACACATTCCTTCCGAAGCGGTGTCTCCACTTCCCTCTCCCCCTCGACAGCAGCACTTTAAATAAACTAAACGCAGGACTGTTAAGAAAGGCCACCGCTTTCTGTGTCTGACCCTTTGTATGACCTAATTTGATGTATTTCCTCTTCGTTTGAGCTTCTTTTTGAAAAAACGTGACTGACCGGTGAATTGCCCAAGTGACTAGTATGACAGGAGGGGGGAAAGTTAAGAAAGTTCTGAGTTCACTTGAGTCAGGGAGGAGGGGGGCATCCTGATCCTCCAAAAATTAGAGGAAAAGTCAGTGAGCAAAGCCAGCCACAACTTGACAAGAGTGAGAAAGTTTATATATTCTCTTCCCTCTTGCTACCCCTGTGCCGGTCTCTTATGAAGCTGTGGAGAGACAATGACAGCGTACTGGGGATCAAACACTGCTACCCTGGACATTTTAATCATCCGAGCACCACCAGCTTTTTTTCCCATCAGTTGTTGCCCGGCAACAGGTGAGGCTGACCCCAGATATTCTGTATGTGTGTGTGGTATTTCTGGTGGGGGGTGCAGATCAGGCTGTGTGTATAAAGGAACCTAGGGGTTATTTTTATTAATCTGCATGGGGAGTCTCTTTCTCTTTCTCCTTGATGAAACCCTTTCAGCTCCTTCTTTATGGTCGGCGGCCCGTCTGCACTCGACTTTTGTCCTGTGATTGTTCGGCTCCGCAGGGACCCGTGTCAGGCATCCCCCCTCAAAGAGAGCCTGTGTGAGGGTAGGTGTGTGTATGGACAAGTGAGAGACACACAACACTGTTATCATTATGGATATCTTACAAAACAGAAAAAAAGTAGTTTGTCATGCAAATACCGTAAATCATTTTTGTTGACTTTGTCTGAACATGTGGTCCAGGAACAGCCCTCGAGAAACGTTGAGATTATTCGCAAAAGAAAGTTGAAAGAAGGCAGATGGCCTGAGCTTTATTTTTCTTGCGAACAATTTCCTCTCAATCTAAGAGGTTCTAATGGAAAGGCCCTGAATTAAAACATGTGTGAAAGTACAACTCACCCCTTCCTTTCGCACCCAGGCAGAACAACCCCAGCAAGCCACACTGAAGAAATAATTTGTCTTTCTGTGAAGTAAATGAATGCAGACATTTTTTCCATCCAGTCAAAAAATTAGGACTCTTTTCCTTTTCCAGCCAAGCTGAGTGTCGGCTACTTCTGTTCTGCGAGAGTTACCAGTGGCTAATATTGGGTTGTTGATTTCAGGAACTGTTGAGAGTGTGGTTTTAACATTCAACAAATAGTTTCTCAGATGTTCCAAACATTAGGACACTGGAGTGATGCCTCTCCTCTCTCAAACACACCACATAATATCACGCTGGAGCATTTGGAATGCTTTTAATGGATAACTAATGTTGCCTCTTGCCACAGTGTTTGGAGCTGATTTAAGGATCCCATTCCAAATAAAGTATAATTTCAAAATTTCAAAATTGGATATACAGAAACTAAATATTTAGTATTTAGTCATGAGACAGCTCTCGCTTAATAGAAACTAAATGTAGCCTTATTCTTCTTCTTAAAAGTGTAAGAGTCTACAGGATCACAGCTCTGTTAGGGCTGTACTGAGGCACACCAATGCCAAATGCTAATGTGACCATGCTAATAATGATGATGCTAAGATACAGATTTTCTGACCGTTTAATGTTTACCATGTTTAACATCTTAGTTTAGAAAGTTAAAGATAAAGAAGATAATGTGGATGTGTTGCATTAGTTTTAGGTAATAATGCAAAAGTATTGTACAAATTGACCTGGTAATGATTCTAGCAATCTATCCAATAGCATCTGAGCTAAAACTAAAAATGTATCCTCCTGGTTGATACAGAAAAATAGCCAGAGAATCATCAAAGTCAGTGGGATTCATCCTATGGGGACTGACAATATGTGTACAAAATGTTACATTGAAGATCTCCTATCATGCTATTTTTAGCATCTGCTATCAGATATATAAAAATATATAAAAAAACATATCTATGAGTGTTTTGCTCAAAATACCAAACAGATCATGCATTTTAGAGATCCCTCATACCCCTCTGTTTCAGCCCTGTTAGGCCCCTTTTCCACCAAACCGGTTCCAGAGCCAATTCCGGGCTACAGCCTGATTTAGCTCTGGTTCTTCCTATTTCCACCGCAGTGGAGCCCGCTCTAAGCACCGAAAACCGGTTCTTTTTTATCTTACTTTGACCATCCGATCGCTGTTATTGATCAATTTGGAGAGCAGGCAGACGTTTTCCGGTTTTGTATTATAGGTGCTATAATACAAAACCGGAAAACGTCTGCCTGCTCTTACATGAGCGTACATGGCAACCTGTGTAGCCTATGTATTGATTCCATCCGATAGCTCTATGGGATGGAATCAATTCATGGGCTACACAGGTTGCGATGTACGACTATCACAACTAGAATCATAATGAAAATATGCCGGTAAAATGTGCCTGTAGAAAATGGCTTATGCCACAATAGGATAGCAACAAGTAGTCAAGATTGTCAGTTTAACTTCGGTTGCTTTGCTAACATCACCCATTTTATACCAGAGACATTTTCATAACAGCGTTGTGATGCCAAACAGCGTCAATTCAGAGTGAAGCACATTCACTTAAGGGGGGGGGGGGGGGGGAGATTTATCAGCTGCTTGTGTGACAGTCGGACAGTGAATACTTTACAGCTGCCGTGAGTTAAAAGTAGACTAAACTCTGGTGGACGAGCAGCACTGCAGCGGTTGGTAAATGCCGCTGAACCACATTAATAAACAATGAACCACGGCACTTTGGAGAAAAGTATAAGGGTTGATAAGTAGTTATTTAATTTAATCTGGCTTCGTACAGTATGATTAAAAGCAACATGATCATCGGCGTGAGCGGCGTTGTGGAGAAAATCCAATCATGTAAACTGTGATGTCATGACGCAGCAGCGGCAGCACCAGTCGGAATCTGAGCGGTGGTGCTACAGAGAAAAACCCGTTAAGCACCGGAAAAGCACAAGAACGGATCTTGAACCAGAACCAGTTTGGTGGAAAAGGGGCATTAAAGAATGGCTGATTCTCTGCTGGCACCACCCCCTTTTGAGGAGCAGGCACACTGTGGGTTATGTGACGAACAGGCGGTCTGCTCTGCTCAGATGCAGCTAAATGCTGCCGTGGGTTTACCACATGGTGAGTTCCTTTTTTTATTTCCTGCTTGGGACTAATAAAGGTATTTTGATTGTGATTTTTTAGACATACTCCAGCACAGGTTAGCTCTGAGTGTTAGCGATGCTTGCTAATGTAAACAAAGACCATATTACGTCCAAAACACGTTGCACATTGTTTCTGATAGTGTCACGATCTGTCTGTGTTGTGTTTTGTCTTGTCTTTTTCTGTCTTTGGTTTCCTGTTTTATTTTGAAAAGTGTTCACCTCCTGTTTTGCCTGTTGCTTTCTGTCTGTTTTCCCTCCCTGATTACCCGATTGTGTTCACCTGGTGCCCCTGTGTTTTCTCCTATCTCCTCACCTGTCTCTTGTTTGTTTGATTAGTCATGTGTGCATTTAGTTTCTGTGTTTTCTGTTAGTCTTTGTTAGTTCCTTGTTGTAGTTTGACGTTGTTCACGGGGAAGAGTTCTGTTTTGCTCTGTCTTTAAGCCTTGAAATAAAGGTATTTTCTGTAGTGATGGCGAGATGAAGCCTTATGAAGCTTTGAAGCTTTCCAGCCAATTGGTTCGCAAAAGGGTTCATCTCATGAGACTTCATCATGGGCTTCATTTGAACACAAACCCCCTGTTGGTCAAAGTGTGTAAAACAGGCAGATTGGACATCTCAACAGTGTGCTCTATCTCATACCGAGTTCCCCATGAGTAAAGCCTTAGAATAACTCTAAACAACGAACATAAAATCATATTTTCATGTCAACAATATTGTTTTTATTCCAGTTGAATGATTGTGATTGAAAAGCCTAAGGAGGCTGCTAAACATTGCAAAGAGGGATTTGCATTCCTTCATAAACTTAACCATGTTGTAGCCTGAGAAAGGCTAAACCATATCAAAGAATACATTTATTAACTACATTATCTCATTTAGCTGTAGCTTTTATAAACAACAACAAATACATATTGACCAGTTGTTGAACCAATAACCCTGTGGTTATGAGTCAACTGCTTTCCAGCTGAGCCGCAGCCCACACACTGAATCTCACTGAAAACACTGCACCATATTTATTCCTGTATTTATTCATTTATTTCTTTATTCATGTTTTTATTCCTACATTTATTTATGCTTGTATCTATTTATACTTATGACATGTTCCGACCTCTATATAAGTGAGGGTCTGAGCTCTCTTAATTCCATCGTGTCACCGGGCCCAGGTACAGGAGGGATAATATGGTTCTTATTATACATCCATGGGTATGAGCCATAGGTATGAGCGTTGTGGTTCAACGGTTCAACCGATCTGAAGCCCTTTCTGAAGCAGTCACGTGGTATCGACAGGCAGCGAGGCTTCGTTTGTCATCGATGACGTCACTGGCCCAAAACGACACAAGCCGCGATACATGCTTCACAAAAAGCTTCGGGGATTACTTGACACACGCTCCGAAGCCTCAGCGCAATACGTAACATCACTAATTTTCTGTTTATCTGCATTTGGGTCCTGCCTGCTTCGCTCTCAACCCTGACAGAAATAACTAACCAAGGATGGGCCCAGCAGATCCTTTTGAGTTGGAATTACTCCGTTTTTCCTTTTCTTTGGCTGGCTGTTCTGATAAGTGGAGGGGAGCGTCTGAAGTTCAGCAGCGAGAGGCTGCTCTGGCTGAGGCACACCAGATGGCTATGGAGAAGCCAGATTTAGTGAAATTCTTACCTGGCTGGATTTTGGATTTCCTCTCGGTGTGTTATCCCCTGCCTGCTAGCCCCAGCCATGCTGGCTCCCTGCCTCCCAATTCCCATTATGACACCACACGCATCGGTGTGTTCCGTCTGGAGTCAACCCTTGCTTCTGCCACAGTTCCTGCTCCTGTCCAAGAGTCGTTCTCTGGAACTCGTCTGGCTTTTGGAGGTCCACGGAGCCTCCAAAAGGCTCCTAAGAGAAGGAGTTGCAGGTCCAGGCTAGCAGCCCTAGCCACAGAAGCCATGCTTTGGGCTTCAGTACAGGCCCCAGCAGCCATGGTTCCAGCCCCAGTACAGGCCCCAGCAGCCATGGTTCCGGCCCCAGTTCTGGCCCCAGCAGCCATGGTTCCAGCCCCAGTACAGGCCCCAGCAGCCATGGTTTCAGCCCCAGTTCTGGCCCCATCAGCCATGGTTCCAGCCTCAGTCCCGGCCCCAGCAGCCATGGTTTCGACTCCAGCCCCTCGTCTCCGGCCGACACCAGCTCCCCGTGTCCTGTCGCCGTACCAGCCGACGCCAGCCCCCCGTGCCCTGTCGGCATTCCGGCCGACTCCAGCCCCCCGTGTTCTGTTGGTGAACCGACCGTCTCAAGTCTCCTCTCAAGTTCCTTCTCAAGTCCCCTCTCAAGCCACATCTCCAGCTCCCTCTCGAGTCCCCTCTCAAGTTCCCTCTTGAGTCTCCTTTCAAGTCACCTCTCAAGTCTCCTCTCAAGTCCCCCCTCGAGTCCCCTCTCAAGTCACCCCTCGAGTTCCCTCTCAAGTCTCCTCTCGAGTTCCCTCTCAAACCTCCTTTCGAGTTCCCTCTCAAGCCTCCTTTCGAGTTCCCTCTCAAGCCTCCTTTCAAGTCACCTCTCGAGTTCCCTCTCGTGTCCACTCTCAAGTAACCTCTCGAGTCCACTCTCAAGTCACCTCTCGAGTCCCCTCTCAAGTCTCCTTTCAAGTCACCTCTCGAGTTTCCTCTCAAGTTACCTGTCGAATTCCCTCTCAAGTCTCCTCTCGAGTGTCCTCTCGAGTCCCCTCTCAAGTCACCCCTCCAGCTCCTTCTCGAGTCCCCTCTGGAGTCCCCTCTGGAGTCCCCTCTCGAGTCACCTCTCGAGTTTCCTCTCAAGTCCCCTCTTGAGTTACCTCTCGAGTTCAATCTCTAGTCCCTTCTCAAGTCCCTCCTCTAGTCACTTCTCTAGTCCCCTCTCTGGTCCCTTCCCAGTCCCTCCTCTAGTCCCTTCCCAAGCCCCTTCCCAAGTCCCTTCTCTAGTCCCTTCTCTAGTCCCTACTCAAGTCCCTCCTCTAGTCAATTCCCTAGTCCCATCTCTAGTCCCACCTCAAGTTCCCTCTCGAGTCCCCTCTCCAGTTCCCTCTCGAGTCACCTCTCGAGTTCCCTTCTCGAGTCCCTCCTCTAGTCCCTCCTCTAGTCCCTCCATTAGTCCCTCCTTTAGTCCCTCCTCTAGTCCCTCCTCTAGTCCCCTCTCTAGTCCCTCCTCGAGTCCCCTCTCTAGTTTCCCCTTGGTTCCCCTCTTGAGTCCCCTCTCGAGTCCCCTCTCGAGTTCCCCCTTGGTTCCCCTCTCGAGTCTCCTCTCGAGTCTCCTCTCAAGTCCCATCTCGAGTCACGTCTCAAGTCCCTACCCGATTTGTCCTGGTCCGTTGGAGGTTCCGCTGGGGGTCCTGCCAACTCCATGTCCTGTCCCGTTGGAGGCCCCGCCGACTACTCCTCTGCCGGGGGTCCTGCCAATCCTATGTCCGTGCCGTTGGAGGTTCCGCTGGGGGTCCTGCCAAATCTATGTCCTGTCCCGTTGGGGGTCCCGCCGACTACTCTTCTGCCGGGGGTCCTGCCAACCCTATGTCCTGTGCCGTTGGAGGTCCCGCCGACTACTCTCCTGCCGGGGGTCCTGCCAACCCTGTGTCCTGTCCCGTTGGGGGTCCCGCCGACGACTCTTCTGCCAGGGGTCCTGCCAACCCTATGTCCTGTGCCGTTGGAGGTTCCGCTGGGGTTCCTGCCAGCTCCATGTCCTGTCCCATTGGGGGTCCCGTAGACTACTCTCCTGCCGGGGGTCCTGCCAACCTTGTGTCCTGTCCCGTTGGGGGTCCCACCGACGACTCTTCTGCCGGGGGTCCTGCCAATCCCATGTCTTGTTCCGTTGGAGGTCCCGCCGTCACCTGTCTCGCCGGGGGTCCTGCCAACTCCTGGTCCTCTTCCGTGGGGGATCCTGCCGAAGCCTGTCCCACCGGCTCCGGTTCCTGTCCGGCCGACACCGGGTCCTGCCCGGCCTCCGGAGCTGTCCCGTCAGCGCTTTCCTGCCCGGCCTCCGGAGCTGTCTGGTCTTCGCCCTCGAGCCCGGCCCCCTGAGAGCCGCGGTCTTCGCCCTCGGGCCCGGCCCCCTGACTCTTCCTTGGATTCTGCCTTGCCTCCGGGCCGTCCGCCCGAGTCCCCCACCTTGGACTCTGCCTTGTCCCCGGGCCGTCCGCCCGAGTCCCCCACCTTGGACTCTGCCTTGCCCCCGGGCCGTCCGCCCGAGTCCCCCTTTTTGAACTCTGCCTTGCCCCCGGGACGTCCGCCCGAGTCCTCATCCTTGAACTCTGCCTTGCCCCTGGGCCGTCCGCCCGAGTCCCCCTTTTTGAACTATGCCTTGCCCCCGGGCCATCCGCCCGAGACCCCTTCCGGGTCCTCCGCTGTGCCCCTGGGTTGTCAGCCTAAACCCGTCCTCCAGACCCCCTCCACCCACCCTGTTGGCCCTAGTTTTGTGCCCTCTGTTTATCTGCATTTGGGTCCTGCCTGCTTCGCTCTCAACCCTGACAGATAGCAACTTTCTGATAGGGCCGTGGGTGTAAAGCCAGCCCACATTTCCGATATGACATCATATCGGACGCAAATCTGGATCAGCGCCGTTGTACCCCCGTTTTTAGAGATGTGGGTACGGAGGAAAAGAGAGAGGGTTTTATTTTCTGACACTTTGTGAGTTCCCTGGCACACCGGGGACACATATTTATGTATAAAATACATCAAAAAGTGCATTTTGCATGATGGGTCACCTTTTACACCCCAACTCGGCCGACACACTCATCCCAAGAGCCACAGAGCTAGCATAGCTCAAAAATCGACATGACGTATTTTTTTACATGTTTTCTTCTGTAGGGTGTTGTAAGACATTACGCAATACAATGGGAAAATCAGAAACCCAAATATAAGTCGGTTGTGATGTTTATGAAGAAAATAACATAAATTATCTGTCTGGGCTGATTCTGTTTAATCTTAGTCACACATTGTTATGGTCACCAACACAAGGGAAGGAATCTCCTCTACCAGAGGCTGGAGGCTCTAAAAATTAGCTAGTGTTGATTATTCGCACACAAACAATCCATTTCATGTTTGAAAACCAGTCATATAAAAATACCCAGGATCCATAAAACAGCAGGACTCAAGGGCTGGTGTTTTATAATTCAAGCCAAAGCTCATTCCTGCTAATGATCAGAGTGGGAGAGTCTAGCAGGGACAGTACATGTGTGCTCCACAAAGGCTGAACTCAGCGGATGGGATCTGCAGCGGCTGTAGACAATTAAATAAAGTAAAATGTACTAAGAAAAACAACAACTGGGTGGTGATAGATGAGCAAGAGCTCATCCGTACCCACCCTGTACCCTCCGTACAGAGTTTCTTAATATCCCTGTTGTTCTGCAGAGCCTGAGAGTGCAGAGCTGCTCTTAATACAAAACCAGTTTTCAAGCAAATGTATAGAGAAAAAAGTGCCATACGATCACACAGTATGTCAATAGTTAGAAATACGTATATGATAGGATGCATGTGCATGCTCACAGTTGAGTTGTATGCTTTATTATTATCTACAAAATGTTTATCAGTAACTTTTTAGTGACTAAGAATGACAGCCTCAATAAAATGAAGTTCGTAATCTGAAAAGGTTTTAATTAAACATCATATAAAGTTACTAAGTTGGAAAATCCCTTTGAATCCAAAGGCAAACATGTATCGGTTCAATGATAGTGTAAAAATGAAAAATCACCAATGTTTGCAATTTGTTTCTACATAAAGTATCAACAACGCAAACCACAGCAATTATGGTGGAGTAAAAATCTGTTGTTTGTGTTGTTTCATAGAAAGAAAAAAAATCCTCATCATAATCAGTGGTCGCTTTGTGGATAGTATTCCTCCTAACTTTGAGTCAATGTGAAATGTACCTACAGTATTTATCCACAGAGAGCTGGAGTGGAGCTGGACAGCACACATGCTCGTCGTATGTGAAGCACATGAGGCCAGTAAAGCATGACTGATCCTGCATCTGACCAAAAAAGAGGGGGACTGAAGAGTGGCTGTTTATAGCCAGTGATAATGGCCTCCATATAAAAGCAACAGTAGGCTAATTATGCTGGTGAGTTTGTGACATAGGGCGGTTGTTTCGTAAAACAAGAGGCATGTTTTTTTTGTTTTTTGTAACATATCAGCAGAATACTTTAAAACATGTTCCCTTTAAGAACCACTCATGGAAACTAAAGCATATCTAAAGTATGGTTGTGTTTAGGGAGCCAAAACCACAGGTAATGATAAGAGCGTGGTCATGATTACATTTTCTTTTCTGTGCACATGAAAAGCATGCGTAAGGAGTTTAAAATCTCATCTAAAATCTTTACTCCTTTGTAGTAGACTGAAGATGTTGTGGTAATGAAAAGAAAGCACTGCAACATATATATGATTGGTGCTCAGATACATACATATTTACTATATTTTGATCATGACCTATTACAGGAACATGTTATTGGAAATGACCTGGCACAATAACTAATTCTGTCAAATAATCTGTCATTCCAAGTTAAAAATGACCAGACCTAACAAAAGCTTCTTAGAAATTCAACACCATTCTCCAATAGGTAAAAGACATACAAGCAATTGGGAGAAAAAATGGACAGCTATGGGGTGCAGGGGATTAACATATTGACATATTTTGACGATAATATTTGAAAAATGTCTTAATATGGAGAGTCGATTGATATACCTGAGGATTATAAATCAATCCCGTTAGATTGCTCCTATGGTTGGCTAATTTTACAGCATCATCGAGTTGGAACCTGCAAATTCCTACCACTACTTGAAAGCCTGGCCTGTTGAACAAGAACTTTACCATATTTTTGTAGTGCTTTTAAGTGAAAAATATTCTCCCAAGGTGAAAAATCGCTGATTGCTATAACCATCATCGCCGGGGGTTCATTAGCATTAGCTTGACCCTTGGGTTTCTGCACAGTCTAATGACATGAGTGCTAATGTATTTGAATCAGCCTTATATCCTGGATGAGGGTAACTTTACTTTGATTAGTCCCTAGGAGTATTTGTTAAACCTTGGCATTCACAGTTTTCTTTAATCAGTGGACCTTGGTGTCCTTAGAAGAACTCGCATCTAGGTCAAAGGGCAAACTTTGCTGGACACAAATCGCACATACTTTGGACTGGCTTTAGGGAAGGGCTAATGCAGCACAGATTTGGGGGTGCTGAGGGACTGTCCTTGGATGTTACTGAAATGGGCAGGTTTGTTGTACTTGGATGAGTTGTTTGGCATTAGATATTCCCATCTTTGATTGTGACTGAAATGAGTTTTGCTCTGATGGCTCACACCAGGAAAACACACTTTCCTTGATTTGAGTACAATGTAGTACAATCATTCATCAAAATTATCTTGGTAAATGTTACCTTATTGAACAGAAGGTGAGCTACTGAAACACTTGGGAGTGGAGTCAAATGAACACACACCACCCACCCACCACACCCACCCACACACACACAACACACACACACACACACACACACACACACACACAAACACACACACACACACACACACACACACACACACACACACACCACACACACACACACACACACACACACACACACACACACACACACACACAGGATGTGGTGGACATTACCAATCATTATAATAGATGATACATTGTGATTGAATGTGGAATTTACTGGAATTTTAAATTATCAACAGGTGGCAAGGACACCAAAAATGTGTGTGTGACTGTGTGTGTGTGTCATATGTTATTTAAACCCACTCTAAAAACCACACAATAGATTAACATTTGACAGATAACTAACGCTTTTCTTCTCTGTATGTGCAGTAGTCGTGGTGAACAGCAGCTCACTCTCAGAAGGATTATAGTCGGTGAATCTTAAACCAAACATAAATTATTGCAGTCTCTGTCACATGAATCATTGCTTTCCTTTCTACTGCCTTCTACATTTGCCATTTACACCTCTCCAAGCCTTACTGTAAGCCTGACCAGTGGTAAATAGCATTTTGTGGCGTAACAATCTATCATTTAAAAAACAAATGGTGGAACAAATACCAGCCAGCAGCTGTGGCTCGAAAGGGAATTAGTAGATTGATGTGTTTGTTATAAGGTGTTAAATCAAAGTTATCCGAGTATAATCTTTTTTTTTTACAAGACTCGTGGCTCAATTCCCTGCTGCTGTACTTTGTGTTTAGTTCTTGGAGATAAAATAATTTTCTCCACCTGTACTCAGTGCTAACAATAGTTTATGGTCTCTAGGTCTTCTGCCTTCACTCTGGCTTCAAAACTGTTTTACAGCAATGCTGAATGTGAATAATTTACACCAGGATGAATGACTATTTTACTCCTGAGATGGTAAGCGAATGATCTGGCAACTCTAAAAAAAAAAGAAATATACTTTTGATGCGATATTATTTAAAATGTGAAATCCTCCAAATTGGACTGTAAGAATGTTTATGGCCCATTTTGAACATTCTGTACGTCATAAAGTGTTGCTCCACACGCTGTTATCCATGCTGTTTACATAACAGTTTCTGAATCATTTCACAGCTTAACAATTATTAAAGACACAAGCTAAGAGAAAGAGAAAGAGTGGGAGACACAACAGAAAGCTGACAAAGAGAAAAGGTATGCAAAAAAGAGACAGAGACGGTGGGGGAAAGATGAAATGCAAATAAATCATCACCCACAAAACCCCTCTTTGCCAAAAGTGAGTGATGACAACATAGAGAAGTTACATAGAAACAAATGTAAAGAGACAGATCTAATTATTCTAAATGGGATATTAGGTACTTATCCATTCTCAGTGTATTTCCCACTGTAGGGTGTTGTCCGCACGGCAAGTTGGGAGAAACTGCTTGTATGTGAATGTACTGCTTTGGATGGGGGCAGCAGTATACAACAAAAATCTATATGCTAGAATATTTGTACAGCTTTACTTTGTTGTCAGACAGGTCTTTTCGTTGTGAAACCAAATTTGCAATATTCATTTACGCTCTCTTTAGAGCCACAAGGTTACTTTCATAAAACAGTAAGTTTGAACACAATAGCTTATCTTCTACTGCCTCAATGGCTAAGTTTGTTTGTATTTGTGTGTGTTCTTTTTTCATGTTTTTAGCTGGCTAAACCATTTTTTCTGCGCCCCCCTGTTCACAGCAGTACATTGCTTATCCCCTAGCTAGCAGCAGCTAATACGACTTGCAGCTAGTACTGGATAAGTACCTCATACCCCCACTTAAACTAACAAAACTGTATACATACATATGTGTCCCCTCTGCATTAAGAGATTCAGAAAGTTTCAGGAAAAAAGATTCGCTCACTTTTTGTCTTGATCCATTTATATAAAAACCTGTCTGAAAATTAGCTGATCAGATTTGAGCCACTTTATGATGTCATAACGATCTTTTGGCTTGTCAAGGTAACACCCGCCCACCTTATCACCTGAATCTCTTCATAGAGCATCATTGTGCTCTTTTTAACCAAATATCCCACAGAGGGGCGTGGGGAGTGGCTCCTTATTTTCATCTAAAGTAAAATACACAAAATCAGCAACAGGGCTGAAACAGAGGGGTTTATGGGATGCTACAATGCATGATCTGTTTGGTATTTCAGCCAAACACTTCAGAGACATGTTTGTATATTATCTGAGACCTATATATTGATGAAAAAACAGTATAATAGGGGACCTTTAAGTCGAGTTATAAAAAAGCACTCATTTCGGAGAGAAAATAAACTTTTAGCAACTGCAGATCAAATCCCCCAACAAGCCAGACCCACCTGGATACGAATCTGAGAGGTCACATGGCCATAAAGACATTACTTGCTCAGTCTGCAGTATAAGGAGTTGTCTTTCTGCTATTTAATTAGAGATGTTTTAGTGCTGCTAGTTAAGTAAAGGAGAGTTATGGGTGTGTAGAGAGGTGTTACATGAGAACGGAAAAACATAGCCTTGCTGAACCCAGAATAGAGCAGAGCGGA